>NC_050453.1:74898254-75164742 GCF_903995425.1 Onychomys torridus
CACACACACACACACACACACACACACACATACATACACCTATATTTAATTAAACAGATGAAGAAATGTGGCAAGAACTTTGTAGCGAATAAGAAACAACCTGGATATTCTACTTGAAGGCCATCTGCCACCAAAGAGTACAATCTTTCTTAAGTGGGTACTTAGAAGCTGCTTTTACTAAAAAGCATTGACTCCTCATTTGGTAACTAAACTCCTCACAAGGTAACTAAGAACAACAGGGAAGATTATCATCTTTTGCTTTCATTTTGCATCTGTCGTCTTTAATTTGGGTCACCTGGTGTTCAGTCTCTAGTCATCCTAGAAGTGTATGTTTAACCTGGCTCATCCCCAGGAATAACAAAATCTCAGAGCATGGACCCTCCAGCTGTTGGAGCCAGAACATGGTAATCTCCATGAGGGTAAAGCTGTAACCTGAAGCAGAATTAATCATGTCCCAGCAATTGTTCTGCCTTGTTCACCAGGAAGGAATTCCTTAGACCAGACTACAGAATCAGAAACCAAACAATAATGGATGGGACCACACTTTGACCAGGAATGTTTGATATGCATTCACCTTGCTCCTTAACCCTGTTCTCTCTCTGCTTAGACCTGATGCTCTTTTTACTACCCTACAGCTAACTTGGAACCAGGTGTCATTATCTGTTTCTTATCCTAATGTAAATGGGGTAAGATAGAAAGACAGGCAAAAACTGGGGGGCATGAGAAAGACTTGTGATCCAGTGGCCTTTCCTGCTTGCTACTGGAGCTGTTAGGACAAAAGCTGGGGTCCCAGCAGCCTAAGAAGCTGTGCTCAACAAGCCATCTGCAGAAATCTCACAACTTGTCACATCACTTTAATGCATTGATTGATTGGAGCCAAGGCAATGATGGGCCAATGACAAGTGAGACCCAGACAAAAACTGATTAGCTATACACACCTCTTTCCTTCTCTTTAATACTGAACCTCTTGTCACGCCCCCTTGAGGGACACAGCGGATCCCCTGGACTCCTCTGTTCCTCTTCTGGGAATGAACCTTTCTGTTCTACTTCTCACTAGTACTTGTATGTTCAGTTGGGGTGTTGAGGGTGAGCAGCCAAGCCTAGCATGTTCGGCTTACTATGACCCTGACAACTTCAGTAGCAACAGAAAGAACAGGTGAGAAAGTAATGTGTAGTTGCATCATGAAGCAATAGTGCAAAAAGTCACATAGTTAATGTACTGACCAGTTTCATGTCAACTTGATACAAACTACAATCATTAGAGAGGAGGGAACATCACTTTGAGAAAATACCTTCATAAGATCAGGCTGTAAGCAAGCTTGGAGGGCATTCTTTGCATCAGTGAGTAATTGGGGAGGGCCCAGCCCATTGTGGGTGGGGCCATTCCTGTGTTGGTGGTCCTGGTTCTGTAAGAAACCAGGCTGATTTTGTTTGATTTTTGTTTTGTTGTTTTGTTTTGTTTTTGTTTTATCTCGGACTATAAAACTGCCCAGTAGCATTTCTTTTTTTTTTTTCCTTTTGAATCTTATTTGTAGATTCTTTTATTGATGAGACTAACAATCCAAACAGAGGAAGCCTTTCAAGTCTTGGGCACTATGCCCAGCCTGCAGACCTTTCTATAGTTCATTTTTCTTCATACATTATTGAGGGAAAATCATCACTTACAAACATTTGTTCAAGGTTGGGATATATATATATATATATATATATATATATATATATATATATAATTTAGTAATTAAATGAAATTAGAGCAACTTTTGTGACTTGATCGTTTAATTACTTTAACACATATTCCTCCCTCAGTAAAGCTGGAAAATTACTATCTCACACTAATTAACCTTTCTTTGGAAGGCATAAAAACAAATTAAAGCCAATGCTTACTGGCTCAAAAAAAAAAAAAAAGGGAAAGAGTTTTAAAGTGTACAAAATATTTTTCTCAAGAATATATACATATGCATATATATAATCTAAAGTACATATATAAATGTTTTCAGTTAGCTAAGTGGAGAAAGCTGTTTTGTGAATGAGACACAGTCACAATTTTAAATGAATGACAGTGGCTGGAGATTTGGCTTAATGGATAAGAGCTCCTGCTACTTTTCCAGAGGACTCAATCTTCCCAGCAACTGCCTGCAGCCCCAACTCTTAGGGGATCCGAGGCCCTTTTCTGGCCTCTTAGAGCACCCACACTTAAGCAATACACACACAGACATACAGATGTGCAAATACATACATATAATAATAATAAAAAAAACCTGCATGAACTGCAAGAAGCAATAAGAATCAACCAGCTTGCCTAGAGCGAATGACTTTGTGACAGCTTGGGTACTGGGGATGTTTGTCAGTTAATGGATTAAGAGAGTTGGTGCTGTGTGTTTGCATTCAGACCTGCCCTTGGGGACCCGCCCAGCGTCCTGACAGCCTCACCTTACCTAAAGTCCCCCTCTCTCTTCTTCCTTCCTTTTCTCTTGCCACCAGGACATGCGCACCTTGCCTCTCTCTCTCCCTCTGTGTCTGTCTCACCTGTCTCACTCTCTCTTCTCTGTCTCTGTCTATCTCTCTCTTCTCTCTCTCTATCTCTCTCCTCTCTCTGTCTCTCTATCTCTCTCTGTCTCTCTCCTCTCTCTGTCTCTCTCTCCTCTCTCTGTCTCTCTCCTCTTTCTTTGTCTCTCCCCCTCTCTTCTCTCTGTCCTCTCTGTCCCCTCTCTCTCCTCTTTCTCTCTGTATCTCTCTTTCTGTCTCTCTCTCCCTCCACTCTCTCTTTTCTCTCTCCCCTCTCTCTTCTCTCCTTCTCTGTATCTCTCTATTCTGTTTCTCTCCTCTCTCTGCTCTCTCTCCTCTCTTTCTTCTCTCCCTCTCCTCCCTCTCTCTCCTCTCTCTTTTCTGTCTCTCTCCTCTGTCCTCTCTCCTCCCTTTGTCTCTCTCTCCCCTCCCTGTCTCTCTTTCTCCTGTCTCTCTCTTCTTGTCTCTCTGTCTCTCTCTCCACCAACATGGGTGCCACCTTCCTGGTGGGAGTGACTTCCACTATGCTCCTTGGCTCCACCCACCAAGGTCACTGTGCGCTGTTTTTTAAAATACAATACCATATTGCTTCATTTTCAATTTGTAAGGTGGCCTCAAAAGCATTCCCTAATATTTATTAATATTGCTTGATGTTCTCAGAAAATAGGGGTAACACATTCAATAATGTCCATCAACAAAGGAATGTAGGATGAGATGAAAATGAGTCAATTAGCTGGGCAGTGATGTAGCACGCCTTTAATCCCAGCACTAGGGAGGCAGAGCCAGGTACATCTCTGTGAGTTTAAGGCCAGCCTGGTCTACAAAGCAAGTTTATCAAAAGAGCCCAACCACCAAAGCTGTGGTGGGAATCCTTTTCTTCAAGATAGATCTGACTTCCTTGGACCTTTTTTTTTTTTTTCCACAAACAAACAAACAAACAAACAAACAAACAAAAACACATCTAGACAGAAAACTGGCAGCATAAAAACAGCTAGAGGTAAGAGCTCAGGAGAGTCAGAATGAGACTCTATTACTTGCCATAGTTTAGCTTTTCCTGGGGAGAGGGACCAGCTAATTAACTGAATTTCCATTTAATTTCAAAGCCACAGAATGATTCGTGAAATACATTTATTTTTTTCTGTACAAAAAGTATAGGTTTTGTAAAACTTGTACCCTATAATCACATATAATTCCTGGTTTTTTGGTGCCCTTTCTTCTATTTTGCCCTAATTCCTCAAGATCCATAAACCCTGTTTGTTTGATTATTTTGGTTTTTTGAGACAATGTCTCACATTGGCCAACAGCTCATCGAATAGGATAGGCATGGTGGCCATGTCACAAGCCACCGAGAGCTGCCTGGCTCATGTGAGTGCTGGGGTTATACACAGTGTCTCTATTCTTGGTTTTTACACCCATTCTGGAGGTCTGAAGCCAGGTCCTTATATTTCCATAGCACATATCCACTAACATCACCCCAGGCTGTAGTTTTGTTGTTGTTGTTTGTTTATTTTTGCTTTTTTGGCTCTTTTGGGAAGCCCACCACCCAGTTCCTAAATAAACACACACACACACACACACACACACACACACACACACACACACACAGGCTTATTTATAAATGCCTGGCCTTAGCTTGGCTTGTTTCTTGCCAGCTTCTTTTAACTTTATTCCATTTATCTTTTGCCTCTGGGCTTTTTCCTTTTCTTACTTCTGCATATCTTACTTTCACTCTTTCTTTGTGGCTGACTTTGTGGCTGTCCTCTAGCATCCTCCTCTTCATTTCTTGCTCTTTCTTCCTCTTCTCCTCCCAGATTTCTCCTTCTATATAAATAATAGGCCCACCTATCCTTTATTTTGCCTCAGTATTGGCCATTTGGCTCTTTATTAAAGCACCAGGTGTTTTAGACATGCACAGTAACACAGCTTCACAGAGTTAAACAAATATAACATAAACAAAAGTACCACATCTTGAAATAATATTCTACAACACCATTCCTTGAATTAGTTTGATACTAAAAATAATACAGTGAAAACTCAGTTTATATGTTTCTATGTGATATGTTACCATAGATATAACACCTAAGAGTGACTTTGCCAGATCTCATCCTTACTGTATTAAACATTTAGAGAATACATAAATTGTATTTAAAAACTACTGCACCATTTTATATTCTCATTTACACTGTGTGTTCAAAGTTACTGACATCTTTCCCAGTACTTATCACTATCTCTTTCCTGACGTCTACAACTCACAGAGATCCACTTGCTTCTGCCTTCTGAATACTGGTGTGGTCCCTGACCATTCAGTGTCTGTACTTGAAGGCTGGTCAGTGTCCTGTGGACACAAAAAAATCTACCCATCTCTCCTATTCCCCACCTTCTCATTTAGTACTTTAGTATTTCAGACATAATTACCTTAGAGTTTAAAATACCCCATCACATTGTACAACATCAGATACAGGATGCAAAGCTAAATATAAAAATAAAATAATTTAATAATTAGTTATCCTGTTTCTTTACAAGATCTCACAGTGTTGCCCTGGCTATCCTGGAATTTGTTATATTGCCTTGGTATGGCACTACCCACCATGGACGGGCTTTCCCATGTCAACTAAGAAAACACTCCACAAACATACCCACAGGACAATTCACAGAGGTAATTACTCAATTGAAGTGCTTTTTTCCCTCCTCAGGTGTATAATGTTGACAACAAAATTGTGTTAGTTAGTTATTATTACTAGTGCTGGGTTGAAACACCATGACCAAAAGCAGATTGGGAGTAAAGGGTTTATTTAACTCATGTTTCCAAATGAAAGTTCATCTTCAATAGCAGTAAGTACAGGAACTGAAACATGACAGGAACCTAGAGGCAGGAACCTAAAGGCAGGAATTGAAGAGGCAATTGAGGTGTCTTGTTTACTGGCTTGTTAAGTCTGCTTTCTTGTAGAATCTAGAATCATCAGCCTAGGGATGGCACCATCCACAATGGGCTGGACCCTAACCCATCAATCACTGATTAAGAAAATGCCTTACAGGTTTGACTACAGTCTGAACTTATGAAAGTATTTTCTCAATTGAGGTTCCCTCCTTTTAGATAACTCTAGATTGTGTAAAGTTGACATAAAACTAACCAGCAAACTGACTCTTTGTCAACTTGGCACATAAACATATCACTCTTCAATTAATTTCTTTCTTTTCTCATTTATCCCCAGGATGTCTTGTTAAAAATAATATCACAGTATAAAACATATAACTTTAAATGCCCCATAGTCTTTACAAATTCAAGCACATTAAAATCCAGGATTTTTAAAAATCCAAAAATCTCTTTTAAAATTCAAAGTCTTCCAACTGTGGGTTACTGTAAAAATCAAAATTAAGATAAATATTTTCTTACATCAGGACCAAAGGAGCAGGTCATAATCACAATTGGAACAAAGAAAATCCAAATGCCAAGTGTAAATAACCCTATATTCCATTATCTGGGATTCTGGGCTTCTCCAAATGACTTGACTCACTTCTGTGGCTCTGCTCTCTGCAGGATACACAGCTTTTCTTCAAAACTTCTGCTGGCTCTATTCCACTGCAGCTGCTGTTCTTGCTGGTCATCCCATGGTACTAGCATCTCCAAAACTTCCGGGATTCCTTGCTGCAACTGGGTTATGCTTTCACTAATAGTGTCTCCTGGGCTCTCTTCAGGGACCCCAGCACAGCCAAGCACTGCCGAATCTCACCTGCTCTCCATGACCACTTTATGCTTTTAAAACAAATACCACCTGGGTGACTCTTTCACTACCAAGTTTGGCTGCCAGCATGAGATAGAACTTTGGCTGCCTCTGGAACAAAATGTCTGTGTCCTGGCTCTGAGAACCCACTTCCCAGAAGACTTCACCTAAAGGATGCTGCTCTCTTCTTAATGACAGATGATTCTTTAGGCCCAACTTAACAAGCATTCATTGTCTGAGCAAAGCAAATGATTTACATACTGATTCTGGTATCTTGTTAATAACAGCTAATTCTTCAGCCCCAGCTGACCAGATACCACAGATTTGTCACACAAAAGGATTGATAAAGTCTTTGCTTCCCTTTGAAACTTTACAAGCCATGCCTCTATCCTCTTCACTGTTCTCAACAATCTTATCTTCCAAGCTCCTACAGAACAGCTTGCTGAACTCTCAACACTTAGTGGATTTCTAGTTCAAAGTGCCAAAGTCCTTCCACACTCCTCTCAAAAATAACAAGGTAAGGTCTGTCACAGCAATGCTCCACTTATAAAATGAATTTCCATATATATATGTATACCTGTATTTGTAATATAATATATGTAGATATAGATAGGTAGATTATATATAGACATATTGGTAGATATATAGACATATTGGTATATAGATATAGGCAGAAGGAGAGAGAGAGAGAGAGAAAGAGAGAGAGAGAGAGAGAGAGAGAAAGTGGGTATATAGGCATGACTTACAGGCTGCAATTCAGATAATCTAGTAATGACTGACTGGAAATGGAAAGTTCAAGAACCCTTATGTAGCATGAATCTTAAAGAGTCTTATTAATAAAATCAAACCTGAGGCCAGTTATTAAGGTGAATGCTGGAAGATCAGAGAAACAGAACAAGCCACAGCTTCCTCACCTCAGCAGATCCTGTTTCCTCTGACTGGAAGCTTCTGAGTCCTCATCCAGAATGAATCTCAGCTGATCTGTACTGCTCCAAAGCCTAAAAGCTTAACCGGCCAAATGCTGCTAGTTTCTGGTCTTCATGCCTTATATATCTTTTTCGTTTCTACCATCACTCCCTGGGATTAAAGGCCTGAGTCACCATGCTTGGCTGTAATCTTGAACAGATGGATTTCTGCCTCTGAAATACTAGGATTAAAGGCAGGTGCTACCACTGCCTATCCTCTATGTTTAATATTGTGGCTGTTCTGTCTCTGACCCCAAATAAGTTTATTAGGGGTACACAATATTTTGGGGAACACAATACCACCACACCCTTAGTTGCTCAGTCCATGAGGCTGGATGCCTCAGCTGGTCTTCAGTATATTCTGGAATCCTGAAGAAGTAGTCTTTAATGCCAGTGAAGGAATGGACATGCTAGCAAGTCAGGGGCAAACTGGCAAAGAGCAAAATCGTCCTTCTTCCATGTCCTTATATAGATATTCAGCAGAAGCTGTGTCCTAGATCTTTCTACTTCAGATTCTGTAGATGAATTTCTAAAGTCTTATTAAATAAGAAACACAGAGCCAAATACAGGGGTGCAAGCCACAGAGATCAGAGCAATAGCCACCAACTAACCTTAGCTCACCACATTGCTATAGCTTCCTAAGAGAGCCTCTTCCTGTCTAATCTGTGCTTTAATTGCCTTTTTGTTCTGCCTTCTCATTGGCTCTAAGCCCAGACACATCACTTCCTCATCACTGTCTGTCTATACAGACCTCCACATCTCTATGGTTGGTACTGGGATTAAAGGCACGTGTCACCATGCTTGGCTGTGTCCTTGAACACAGAGACTCTGTTTGCCATGTGATCAGATTAAGGGCGTGTGCTACCACTGCCTGACTTCTGTTTATGGCTGGCTATGACCTCTGATCTCCAGGCAAACTTTATTTATTAACATACAAATAAAATATCACATTTCAGCACAAATAAAATATCACCACAAATGTCTGGACTAAAAATGGATTCAACCATTTCAAACCAAACAAAACATCTCTCACAGGCATACTCTCCATTTCTGTTTTGTAGTTCATTCCAAATGTCATCAAGCTGACAATCAAAAAAAGCCATAACAAAAGACATTATGACCACCTACAATGTAAAGCTATAAGAGGAGAGGGCAGGCAGGCAGGCCTCTGAGAGGTTAAAAAGGACCCCTATGTGGGTATTTTCTAATTGTACTGAAATTACAATGAATGTCAAGGCTGTGAAAAACCAGAGTAGTCCTGTTTTCTCGGTTCAGTCCTGGTCAATAATGGGCATGTGGCACTTGGTCATAGCTCTGTGGTCTCAGGTTACAAAGATCTCAGGTTAATCAGAGTCTGGCGGTTTGGGATTCCTTGACAGGCTTATGAAATTGCCCATGGAGAATGGCTGTGTCTTCTGGTTGTCTACTATGATCCTTTTTCACAGCAACTATGAGAATGTCTTTGCACTATGATGAGTTCATTTTATTTGCAATGAGTTAAGATTGAACATTATTGTTTTGCACATGGAATCTTGACTGTCCCAGAATTGTTTGAAAATGGTATTATGTGTTGTTGACTTTATAACTTTGTCAAAAGTCAACTGAATGTAAATGAAAGTAGAATATTTGTGGACTGTTAATAGTATTTTATTGATTTTTATATTTATTTTTACAACACTGAAACATTTTATTGAGCTACGTGTGGTAGAACACTCAGATCACTGAGTTTAAGGCTAGCCTGGCCTACAGAGCAAATTTCAGGACAATCAGGGTAACACAAAGAAACCCTGTTTCAGGGGGGATAAATCAAAACAAAACACAAAAATAGCAGCAACAAAACAATAACAAGAAGTCTACTTCATTAATTATTGAACTTCTGTATTAAATTTTAAGATGGAGTAATATGAGATCTCCAAATTAGTCTTTCATTTTCAAGGTCTTTTGACTGTTCTGGATGACTTGCTTCCCATATAGGCTTTGTTGTTGTTTTACGTTTCTACAGAAAATGATATTACAGGCTTTATGAAGATTTACAGGGACTGGACAAATAGAATCTGGGAGTGTTGTCATGTGTTGCACTATAAACATACCCTCATGGATTGGCCATCACTATCATGAATCAGAACAATTGTGATGACCAACAGAAGACATATTCATAGCCAAGAAATATTCACAACAATACATATAATATCTAAGTCTATGGAAAGAGTAATTACCATCCACTCCTGAGGAGGTCACAAACTCACCCCTGAGATTCTACTTACAAGTCCTTCTAGATTCAGCTCTAGCTACATGTCTTCATGTCTAGTTAGCTGCATATAGTCATAGGGGTAGTTACAGGTTGATGAGAGACTTGAAGTTGGGACCTTCAGTAGGTTGCATTCCCAGGAATCTCCATGCTGGTGGTGGGATTTATTGATGGTACCACTGCCCCAGATTTACCCATGCTTCTGCAAGTAATTCTAATAAAATTTTCTGTTCCTATCAAGATTATGAAATAGGATTTATGTATTAGTCTATTAATATCAGCCCCATTGCTTTTGATTTTTATATAATATTAATTAACAAATATTATGCCTACTTTATATCTTTAGGATGATCCTGAGGTTGTTATACTCTATCATAAATGTCTTATTCCTGGAGTTTACTTTCTGGTGTTTTGTTGAGAGTTTTTATGTCAAACTATTTTGAGTTTCTCTTCATTATTGGTTCTTTGTGTAAGTTTTGTATAGGCATTATACTACCCTCACAGGGTTTCTTTCTTCTCTATTTTCTGAAAGAGTAAATGGAAATTTTACATTAATAACCCATGAAGTACTTGATACTATTTACTAGTGATGTTACCAGAGTTATTAGGAGCAGAACTTGGGCTCTGGCAGCCTTGACAAGCTAAAGTTGTTACCTCTCTTCAACAGGCCAATTCGACAGGTAAGAGTGGAAAGCACAGAAGAGAGATTTGTTCAATGTGGTCACAAAGAGGTCTGTGATCCCCAAGTACATACTGAGGTCCTTATCTGAGATTAGATTTAAATTGAAGGCAAGGGTTATGCATAGTGGAGCACTCCTGGTCAAAGTGTGGTCCCATTGATCATTGACCTATCATAGTCTGGCCTTCAGTATCCCCAGCAAGGTACTCTGAAATGTTTTTCCAACTACTTAAGAATGAAGATTCCCCTCTGGCAGACCCATGTTTTCAGACTTTTCATTCCTTGGACTGAAATTTTTGAGGGAATTCCAATTTCTTGGGGACTACTGTTTGAATAATTTGAGCTAAAGACAGGGATACAAGTGTTCTTTGAAATTCCTTCATTCCTGCAGGGATGGCTAGTCTCCTCCTTCTTGCTTATTAATGGTAATTTATTAATTTATGAATTACTATTCATAAATATACCATCTCTTTCTTTGTTCAATACTTAACTGCATGTGTGACCCACATCCAACCACTGATTTTTTTAAGGCTCTACAGCACCATGGCCTCAGGTGTTGTTGGACTTAACATTCCTGGTATAAAGGGAAGGCTCTGCACAAATGAGCAGCATCTGGACAGAAAGGATCAGACAGCCCAGCAAGAAGGTGAATGATACTGTCTATACCTAGAAAGCATAAGTTTTTTTAAATTTTCTAAATCTTTACGTTTACTTTAGACAGAATGTAACTTATACACACGTGCTGCATGACAATCAAAAGTACACTATTTTCTGGAGTTTCTTGGCATCCTAACAGCGAGTGAATTAGCAGGTGAATATTGGTAAATGGGAGCTACAAAGCCTAATCCTGAGATAATATTAGCATACTTTTTCAAATTTTATCTACCAGCTACAATACAGAGGATTTTCCTCATGAACAAGCAGATACCAATTTAAAATATTTTAAAATAGCTACTAGAATCTGAAGGTGCCTTCTTGAAACAAAAACTAGAACAGCCAAAAATAATTGGAAAGTGACTAGTCAGTTTTCCTGTGCAATGTTAGTTCTGAAGTAAGTATAATTATGTGTCCAAACACCGTTAACCAAAAGCAATGAATACTGCCTTAAAAATATCTTGTGGTAGATTGATATAGACAACAATAAATCACAACATTCCATAGTGGAAACACTAAGCTTTCTCTTTTAACAAGGCATTTTTAAATGCATTTTCTACACAGTTCATGAACCAAAAATCACGTAACATTTGCAAGAATGCCCAAAGAGGTGTGCTTGCCCACACCAATTATCCCAGCCCTAGAGATTAATGCATGAGGATTGCTGAGGAGCCAATCTTAGCTACATATATAAGTGTCAATCCAACATGGGCTACAGAATGAGATACAGTTTTGAGACAATAACCAATAACATTCATAAATGTAATTGTAATTTTTTTCCAAGAACTTAATTCCTCAGCCTAACCAACTTGAAATTTTGGTTCTTAACCTTAAATTGGTAGTATTTTGATAATATTTGTCATAATGGTTGAGTACAATACTCCTTCCAGACAAACCAATGTGTCTAGGAAAAAGTTACTGGTCTGGGACCACAGAGATGACTCTTACATGCAAGCATGAGACTTTGAGTTCAATCCCTAGAGAACTATGGGAAAATCTAAACACAGTGGTACATGCTGTTATCTCCATAGCTGGAGATTCTAAGACAGAAAGATCTTTGGTTCCCTGCCAGCCAGTCTAGCCAAACTGATAAGCTCCAGATAAAACTGAGATACCCTGACTCAAAAACAAACAATGTGGACAGCAACCAAAGAAGACATCTGCAGTTGATTTCTGGCTGGAACACACATGTTCATATATATATGCAAACACATACACACACACACACACACACACACACACACACACACACACACACAGTGAAAGGAAGACATTTATCTCAAAAGAGATTTCCCAAATGTTTCTTACATATTTCCTTTGAACCCATGCAAAAAAAGATTTAAAAAAAATCCAACAATTCTCCAAATGAACTGATTAAAACATGAATGGGATTACTGAAACTTCATTAAAATTTATGTGTTTTGACATTTTAAGTTTCCAAATAGGAGTGTTTATTAGCACAGCTAAAATATTTAGTCCATAGGCAGCTAGTTCAACCAAGGTAGAATTCATAATAGAAATGCTCTATATGAAAAACAATATTTATTGCAACCAATTTCCCTCTTGTGGGTTGTTTTTCCAATATATTTATTGTATGTGGTGTGTGTGTGTGTGTGTGTGTGTGTGTGTGACACACACACACACACACAGAGAGAGAGAGAGAGAGAGAGAGAGAGAGAGAGAGAGAGAGAGAATATAAGTTGTAATGAAAAGTATTTCTGATCAATTTAGTTATATAATAGATTTGTTTGCATTATTTGTCTTTTCCTCAAGGACATACATAATAAATCTTTACATTTTATTGTGCAAACTTTACTTATGGCGCTGGATGCCAATAGCCAGGCTATTTCTGATCAACTTTGTCAAAGTCATTGAGTCATACCACACCCCACATTGGAAGTCTAATTCACTCTGTTTAGCCACTAAGGCCCTGACACTGTTCTGAAAGGCAGCCTGTGAGTGCTTCATCTGAGTGACTGACATGACTAAGCCTCAGATGAGCCCCTGAATATGCTCCTCTCCAATCCATTAACCAAGGCAATTTTATTTTCATTTGCATACTAAGGCATTCTTCAAGTTGTTGTTTCTCATAGCAATTGGCTTCAATGGACAAAAGCAAAGAAGGTCTGTTGTTTAGCAAGCCCAAATAAAGCTCTCAATCTATTTCCTTCATGTAAAATGCAATCTCTGTGCTGTTTGAATTAAAAAAAAAGTAGACCTGCTTAAAATAATAATACCCTCTTTGTACCATGATGTTGCTCCTAACAGCCATAGCTTGACTTACACTCAAAGTGGAAGAGCACCTCCAGACAAGATGAGTTCTAACGTGGATGTTAACTCTTGCCAGTTAATTTCACTACACTGGGAAACATTTTGTAACTTACTAAATGAAACCCAAGCAGCTTTTTTCGAAGCTTTCTCATGGAAAGGCAATGGAATTTTATATAGTATTGTCATGGTTTTGTTTTTGATTGTGGTGATGGCTCAGAAAGATGCAAAGAAATTTTCATATGTTTTTAAAGATATGCTTTATTTTTTATCGTGTGTATGTGTGGAGTATGGAATGTATATGAGTGTAGGTATGTTGGGAGAGGGTATGTTAGCATTTCAGGCAAATGCCTAGGCAGCTCCCAGGGTCTTAAGGATGTACATCACATAATCTATGCCAATG
This sequence comes from Onychomys torridus, assembly GCF_903995425.1. Taxonomy (NCBI): domain Eukaryota; kingdom Metazoa; phylum Chordata; class Mammalia; order Rodentia; family Cricetidae; genus Onychomys; species Onychomys torridus. The sequence goes on from NC_050453.1 coordinate 74,911,699, forward strand.
TGATGCGTTGCTGCCTAAGCATCTATAAGCATGCGCTAGGACCCTCTTTAGAGGCAAGCTTCACAAATTCCTCACTCTCTTTCCCACCACTCCTCCAAGAGACAGGCAGGAGACCTTTGAGCTTCTCCCTCCCAATGCCTCCCTCTCTCCTCTCTTCCCCTCCCCACTCCTCTCTCCTCATCCCCTCCCCTCCCTTCCCCTCCCCTCCCTTCCCCTCCCTTCCCGTCTTTAGCTCTTGCCTCACCCTTTAAACCCTCCACGTGAGTCCTGGCACACGGTGTGTCGGTCTGCTCTTGCCCGCCATTTTTAACGACACTGGTGCTGAGAGACTTGGCAGGCCCTCCTGATGCTTCCTTCCGCCTGCCAGCAGTCTGAGTGCACCAGGCCCCTGGAGCCAGTTCATCTAAGACCCCTTCTGCACAACACCAGCTACTATGGTTGGTGAATTTCCCCTCTGCTGGTAAGTCTAAAAGCTTCCCTGGATGTATGGGAGTGACTGTTGATGATCCAGCACCCCACTTGGAAGTGGTAGAACCCCCAGCCACTACCTTCAGGGCTACAGCTGGCTTCTTTGCAGACAATCACCTCTGGCCATTCCCCACAAGTGGTGCCTCATATCTCGTCTATTTATTGGACCCACGTGTCCCTTGTCTGTTGGACCTACACATCCCTTGAGCTTAGCCCCTCAGCCCCTCAGCCCCTCCCCTTTGTTTGATCATTCACTGGGAAGCTTGTGCCTTCTCAATTAATTCTTGGTTAATTTCTGGGATGCTAGCCATTGGATATCTTTTTTTTTTTTTTTTTTTTTTTTTTTTTTTTTTTTTCTGTCTCACTCTTAGGAAATAAGCCTATCAGGAATATAAGCCCAACATCTTCTCTGCGATGTCTTTTAGAAAACCTCAAACCTCTATCCTTAATACCCTATTTAAAGGCTTCTAAACTCATCCACCTTTGCACCCAAAAATGGCCCAAATATCCCTTAGGTAACCAGTCAAAATGGCCCATTAACAGCAGTTTAGACCCTGATATTTTATGGGACCTTTCCATCTTCTGCCAGTGGATGGGTAGGTGGAAGGAGCTGCTTTATATTCAAGCTCTCTTTCACCTCAGCTCCAAACCCTCTTTCCATGCTTCCTGTTCACCTGGTCTGTTCACCTGGTCAAGTCCTCCTATCTATCCAGTCTGAACTAGAGGAACCCTCTACTACTCCTCTGGACCATGCTAACAAACCCCCACATTTCTAACCCCAACATACAACTGCTCCATCAGTTTCTCCAGCCCCCTCCTCCTCTCCAGAAATAAACTCTTGCATCGACTTTCACCCTCCTGTTACCTGTTCTTTTGCAACTAAGGGACCCCACCCGACCCAGACCTCACAGTCACAGTTCTCCCTTTGCAAGAAGTAGCTGGAGTGGATGGACTGCTTCAGGTACATGTCCCCTTCTCACGAGCAGGACTCTCTCAAGTAGAAAAGAAATTGGGTTCTTATATGTTTAACTCTACCTCTCTCATAAAAGAATTCCAACAAATTACCCAATCCTATAGTCCCACCTTTCATTATATATATATATATATATATATATATATATATATATATATATATATATATTCCTACAACTTACTTCCTAAGGAATGCAGGTGAATTTGGGAACAGGTCAAAGCACATGCAGACAAAATTCTTCAAACTAATGCAGCACATCCAGCTGGGGCTGAGGCAATACCTTACTGGGACCCCCACTGGGACTATAACACCCCAGGGGGTGCTCTAGCTAGAAATCAGTTTACAACCTCCCTCCTGGTGGGCCTCTGTAAGGCTGCCCTTAAACCAGTTAACTATGAGAAAGTTCAGGAAATCATTTAGGATGGAAAGGAAAATCCATCTCAGTTCCTAGAATGCCTCACAAAAGCCCTCTTACACTATAGTAATCTAGACCCTGAAAACCCAGAGGGCAGACAACTCCTTATGACCTGTTTCTTTTCTCAGAGCTTTCCCTGAAATTGGGGCCAAGTTTAAGCCTCTGGAGAGAAGGTCCCTAACCCCATAGACAGAAGTCTGACCTTTAAGATGTATCATGGGAGAGATGAGAAAGCTCATAAACAAAAATCTCAAATGCTGGCCAAGGCCATCCAACCCGCCTCAGTGACTACCCAGCTCCCTTGCCCCATGAAGCCTAAAGACCACTAGGATCCTGCTTCAAATGTGGTCAGGAAAGTCACTGGGACTGGGCTTGCCTTAATCCCTGTGGGCCACCTGTGCCATGTCCAAAGTGCCATCAAGAGGGACATTGGTCATTTGACTGCTCCCTACCACCTCATGCTGTAGCTGGAGTTTTCTCCAGTACCACACAGGCCTGCAGCTGCTCAGACCCAAATAAACACACAGATACTTATATTAATTAAAACTGTTTGGCCTAATAGCTCAGGCTTCTTGCTAGCTAGATCTCACACTTAAATTAACCCATAATTCTTATTTGTGTTTAGCCACATGGCTTGGTACCTTTTCCTACTTCTGCCTTCACATCTTGTTTCCTCTGTGTCTGGTTGGCAACTCCTGACTCAGCCTTCCTCTTCCTAGAATTCTTTGCTCTGCTTATCCCACCTATATTTCCTGCCTGGCTACTGGCCATCAGTGCTTAATTTACTAACCAATCAGAGCAACACATTCACAGCATACATAGCAATATCCACAGTATCATGCCATGGGGACATCAAACAGACCACCCTACAGACAATCTTCTAGGCCTGGCCATTAACGATTGAATGGTCCTGGTTTCCCTTGCCCCAACCACTCTCATCTGTGACAGGAAGCCCCAGATAGTCATCATGCTATCAGAGCAGCTCATCTCCTTTCTTTTGGACACTAGAGCCACATACTCAGTCCTGAGGGAGTTTTGGGGACACTCCTCTCCTCGTCTCCCTATGTTGGTGTGTAGAGGGACAAGCCTTACCTATCTCATCAGACAACCCCACCACTCAATTGCATTTTCAGGGGTATTTCTCTCACTCATTCATTTTTGGTTGTGCCAACTTGTCCTCTACCCTTACTGGGAAGGGCTCTTTTGGCCAAAATGAGAGCTTCTATTTCTTTTGCTCCACCCATTTGCCTGACTCCAGATACACCAGTAGCCTCTTTCCTCCTCCTCCTTGCCACCCACTCTACTGGCTTCAATGTGTCATTTCCTCTGCCAGCCTCCCACATGGACCCAGAAGTCTGGGACATGCAAAACCTCTCTGCTGCTAGACATCATTCCCTCACTTTCGTTCAATTATAGGATCCTACCTAGTACATTACTGAAGCCAAGTTCCCACTCTTATTCCAGAGCCTTAGGAGACTTAAACCTATCATCTCCAATCTTCTAAGTAAAGAAACTTCATCCTACACCTTCAATTTTGAACACTCTTATACTTGCAGTTAAGAAACAAAAGGGAGGCATGTTAGCATTTCAGGCAAATGCCTTGCCAGTGCCCAGAGTCTTATAGCCATTCATCACAAAATCTATGCAAATGTGCTGCATGGCTGCATAAGCCTCTGTATGCATGCACTAGGACCCCCTTTAAAGGCAGACTCCACCCATTTCTTGCTCTGTTTCCCACTGCACCTCCAAAAGGCAGGTAGGCCTTTGCACCTCTCCTGTCCAATCCCTCCCTCTCTTTCCCTTTTCCTCTCTTCTCCTCTCCTTAGCTCTTGTCTCCTTCCTAAATAAAACCTCCACATGAGCCCTGTCACATGGTTTGTCTGTCTGCTCTCACCCACCGTGTTTAACAACAGCAGGGTGTGTTTGCTATGTGTATATCTGGGGAATGTATGTGTATATGAGTGTAGGTGCATGTGTGTGGGAGGATATATGTATATGAGTGTAGGTGTCTATAGAGCCAGGAAAAAATGTCAACCCCCGCCCGCCACCAGAGCTGGACTTGTAGACATTTGGGAGCCATCTCTCACAACTAGCCACTGAACTTGGGTCCTCCGAAAGAGCAGGAAGTACTCTTAACCATTAAGCCATCTCTCAACTCCAAAATTTAGCCCTGGAGCTCATGGCACAGCTTGCAGGCTCCTTAGCAGGTTCAATAATCTCTTCCCCAATAGTTTTTACTCTTATAAACTTTCCAGAATATTTGAATTCTCTAAGTCAAGACAACTAAAATCACTACTAATGAAAAGGAACCCAGATGTTTTCATGAAGGACAGCCACACAACTGAGAATTTGTGAATGGGTATTCCTTTTGTCCATTTTCAAGTACAGGTCAGTCTTTTGTCCTAGAGTCTTAAAAAGAAGCACTTGCTTGTAATACTCAAACTTAAGAGATAGAAGCAAGAAGCTGGTAAATTTGAGTCCAGCCTGGGTTATGTGGCTAGACTTTATCAAATGATGACAGTCAGTTTTATATATGTTTTGTTTCTTCTCCATTGGTCCTCTGGGGCTCTGTTTTAGAAAAGCTGCACAATCTTAATGCATTCCTATGTTTTGAATTGATTAATAGATAAATGGCAGTGTGTTGTTTAAAGGCTGCATCATAACAGAGTAAATTATGACCATGGTGAAGGCATAGCTATAGAATGGCTTGAAATCATTGTTGGCTAAGTGTATGACAGTAGATTAATATTTAGAATACACAAAAAGCTAAAATAAATACTCACAAATAATCCAATCAGTAAGTGAATAAATTAATATATAGTTCTCAAAAGAAGGGATGCTAATGATCATCAATAAATATTTTGTAAATCTTTAATATCTCTATCAATCATGGAAATGCAAATCAAATTTCATTGAGAGTCTATATCTTCATATTCAGAATGGCTTCCATCAGGAAAAATACAACAAAAGTACAGGAGGAATCAAAGGGAGATGGGCTTATATACTCTACATGGGAATGAAAAACAGTACTACCTCTATATAAATAAACAGAGTCCCCAGAACTAAAATAGAACCTTAAATGATCCATTAATGGTATTCCTGATACAGGAAAAATGGGAGTACTTAAGAGTGGTGGAGGATTTCTTGTCCCAGGTGTGAATAGTTCAGAGTACCAATTTAGCAGATAACTCAACAACTACCAAAGTTACCACAAGTCAGTGGATTTTTGGGCTCTTTATATCATGAACAGAATGAATTTCAGGGTTCATAGAGGGTTCTTACAAGAGTTTGTTATAGGTCTATAGATGAGAGCTCAGAAGACAGGAAAAGGATGCTGGACAACAGAAGCTGGACCAGACATATTTTCCACACAGTTGAGCTACAAGGCTTTTAATGGGACTTATAGCAGAAACTTGGGTAAAGCATGAGGGCATGGTGGTCTGTTCAATTGGCTCAACTATGAGATGTTCAGGTCGTTCTCAGTCTCAATAATGTCTTCCTGTAGTTTTTAGGTAGGCTCCTCATTTAGAAAAAAAGATGTTTGAAGAAACCCACTCAGGAATCGGAACTACCCTTAGTATTTCTGTTTTATGGCCAGGACAGAATGAAGGTCACAGCAAGTTCCTGGCTGCAGACAAGTATTAGGACTGCTCACTTTTGGGGTTGCTTTCCTTAGACAGCCTGACTAGTGTTTTTTTCTTTCTTTCGCCAGGATATTTTGAAAGGTTCTATGTCAACATATATCAGAAGTACCTGCACATCCATGTTTATTGTGGTATGCCTTGTGGTAAACAAGGTATGGAATCAAAGATATCTGCCAACAGGTAAATAGACAAAGAAAATGTGGTTCACAGAGGCAATCATGTTGTATTCCTCAAAAAAAAAAAAAAAAAAAAAAGATCAAAATGACTCAACTCAGTAGAAAATGAATAGAACTAGAGAGCATTATGTTAAGTGAAACAATCCAGACCGAGAAAGGCATAGATGGTGTTGGTAGGGCACACAAAGTAGGCCCCACAAATGGCAGTGCTCATGGCAATGGCTCAGCCTCCACCTGAGCTGGAGTTTGCTAGGCTGAGCCCACCTGAGCTAGGCTCTGCTAGGAATCAGAAGCCTTTAATACTGGCTGAACACTCCTGACCACAGCTGTTAGTGCTTGTTGGATGCTTCTGAACATGGCTGCAAGCACTTTCTCTACTTGACAGAGCCCCACACTAGGCACTGGGTTCTTTTAGCTTTCAAGCATCCATACCCAGATATATACCTATGCTAAAACATAAGCTTTTGCAGCTGCTAATATCCTCTGCTGTCTGAGGTGGCCCAGAAAACAAAACAAAACAAAACAAAAAACAAAGAAACTATTCTTTCTCTCCACACACAATGGCTGTATTTGGTGGTTTCAGGCTGCTCCTGCTTACATACATTTTCATTCATATGTGTAATATATATACATATATGCATATGTGACAAGAAAGTAGAATGGATACAGTAATGGTTTGAGAGAAATTTTCCCCATTGTTCCTGGTATTTGAATACTTGGTCCCCAAATGAGGTTGTTCTTTAGGGGGATTAGGAGGTGTTGCCTTATTGGAGGAAGTATGTGTGGTGGTTTGAAATGAGACTCACCCCCATAGCTCACATATATTTGGTGGAAATGCTTGGGAAGGATTAGGAGGTACAGCTTCATGGGAAGATGTGTATCACTGGGAGTCGGCTTTTATGGTTTAAAAAATTAGTGCTGTTCTTAGTCTCTGTCCCACACACTCTCTCTTTCTATCTACCTGTTTCTCTTCCTCTCCCTCTTCCAGTCTCCCATGCTCCCTCACCTCTGTCTTTCTCTGTCACTTTCTTTATTTCTCTCTCTCTGTCTGCCTGCCCCACCTTTTCCTCACTCCCTCCCTCCCTGTCTCCTTCCTCCCCTCCCTCCCTCCATCTTTCTCTCTGCTTCATGGTTGTGGATCAGATGTAAGCTCTGAGCTACTTCTCCAATGCAGTATCTGCCTACTTGCTGCCATGCTCCAAACCCTGGTGTTCATGGAGTCACTCCCTGAAACTGTAAGCTCCTATTAAAGCCTTTCTATTAGGGGTTGCCTTGGCCGTGATGTTTTTTCACAGCAATAGAAAAGTAACGAAGAAAATATGTCACAGAAGGAAAGCTTTGGGGGTTTTAAGACACAAGCCATTCAAGAGCACACTCTCTGTTCAGCCAGAGATGTGGACTCTCAGCTTACTCTGACCACCATGCCTTCTGCTTTTGTTCTACCATCATGGACTCTGACATTCTGGAGTCATGAAACCAAATCACGTCTTCCTTCTGGAAGGTGCTTTGGTGGTCATGGTTGATCACAGCACCAGAAAAGTAATAATATAAATACTATTTGGGGATAAGAAGATGGCAGGTGGAAGGGAAGAAATGAACATTGGGGAATGAATGGTGAACAAGTGTTAAATACACCTATTTGCTTGTGCATTGATTATACTTATTACAAAATAAGTAAGGAGTTACTGATTAAAGAGAAACAAATATAGAATGTAAGTTATGTTTAGAGGTCTTCCCCCGAACTAGAGGTCCCAAGCCTGCTAAGAAACCAAACAGTTTTTCTGATTACTGATTGATTGCCTTGTTGTGCAAATATTCTACAATACTGGTACAACTGTCCTATTCATATTAACATCTATTCTCCAGTCTGTACTTTCTGAATGATTGCTCTTCCAACTCTGACTCATCCTTTCATGTTTGTGCTCCATGAATCATCATCTATTAAAATCTCTTTGGACATATTTTCTTTAATTATGCTGTAGCTATTTTTTTTATACTATGTGAATTCCCATGCACTTATGGTTTCCAATTGTGAATTTTCTCCAGTGTTCATCCTCATGGTAACTATTTGTATGATTTATTGGCAGTGTTACAAATCTATCCTTCTTAAAAATTTTTACATAATATAACAGCTCCTCTGATTCCTGTTTCCTGTCTTGAGGGATGCCAGAGGTGGTATTGTAGCAAGTTCTGTGCAAAGGCTACTGACATATCTGTCTTCTCCCCCTGCCTTGCCTACTCACATCTTTTTCTTGATCCTGATCCCATCTTTACTGTGATGATATAGAGATATAGGCAGGCAGAAGTTCAGGGCCAGAAAGCCTGAAGTACACAGCAATTAACAGAAACAAGAGAAACCTTGCCTGTAAACAATGTGGAAGGAGAGAACCAACACCCAACAATTTTCCTCGGCTTCCACAAACATGAATAGCATGCATGCATCTACCTTCATATACAGATACATACATGCCCACATACATACAATCTATTTCTATTAAAATCATATGGATTCATGCTTCAATATGCAAAGTATCTTATACTCATAGATAATATTTTCATATCCAAGTTAATAATGATTTTAAATCTTCACAGATATCTATTCCTGAGATCTTAGGGGCCTTCATATAGAATCCCTCTAGTCTGTGACCATACCACCAACAATTGATCTGTGACTATAGTCAACACTAATTCTTTCCTTTCTTCAGGATCTTTCTATGGCTTTTTATTAAATATTCATACACTTGAGGTTTAAGAATTCAACAGGAAAATATATCTATATACATATGCATATATGCATTCAATAACAATTAGCAAAAAATAGATTACAAATTTGGAGTTCAGGAAGGGGTATGCCAAAGGGTGTAGAGGAAGAAAAGACAAAGGGGAAACATTCTAATTATTTTATATTCTCAAAAATAAAAAACAAAAGTTCAACAGGATTTAACAAGATTATTGGTAGAGTTTTTTTTCATTTTTCTCTTTGAGACAGTCTACATTCTACAGGCTGACCTTAAGTTTGAAATCTCCTGCTTCAGTCTCTATGAACAGGGATTACAGGGTTTAGTTTCATAAACACGCTATGCTTATCTCTTTCCTCCCCTTCCTCCTTCTGTGTCTGTCACTCTCCTGCTGTCTCTCCTTCCCTGATTTTCCTTTCTCCCTCCCTCCCTCCCTTCCTTCCTCCCTCTTGTCTTTCTTCTTTCTGATGGACCAGCTTCCCTCCATCTTAGGCTTAAATGACATTTTATAGTAAGGACAAATTAGGCTCATTCCTGTTTATGATTAAATTTCTCTTTCTCCAGGATTAGGCCATGCCCCACCTGTAACCTTAACTAAAATTGTTCTTTATTGACTGTTCTAGGACAGAGCAGCCTATCTTTGTTTCAAAAAATAGTTATGAGAATCTTGCAACATTGCCTTTGTTTTAAAAGGTTATTATAAGCACCTCTTGTTATGTCTACCTTGTTATGACCACTTTTTAAGTTCTGCTCCTATAACTTTGCGTTCCAACATCCTCATTTGGAAAATCCACATCCTTGAGCTATAAATAGCTTGTCTTCCTCCCATCCAATGCTAATCTATTGAGCCCCACCTTAAAGAAGAGACAGTCCAGGAAAAAAAAGTTAAAATGCTTGATTCAATTAGTTGCTTGCTTTAATTAATTTGGCCATGATAGTTTAGGTCAATGGTCTTTATCCTCTAATCTTTGGGATTAACCATTGTTTGTCTGTCCTTCCTTCCTTCCTTCCTTCCTTCCTTCCTTCCTTCCTTCCTTCCTTCCTTTTTTTCTTTGTGGTATGGTGAGGAGTAAGCCCTGAGCCTTGTATATGCTATGCAAGCATTCTACCACTAAGCTATGTCTCCTGCTCCTATTTTATTAGCTGTATCAGTTCCTTGGTTGAATTTTTGGGGTCACTCATGTATACTATCATGTCATCTGCAAATAGGGAGAGCTTGACTTCTTCCTTTCCAATTTGTATCCCCTTAATCTCTTTATGTTGTCTTATAGCTCTGACTAGAACTTCAAGTACTATATTGAATAAGTAGGGGGAGAGGAAACAGCCTTGCCTTGTTCCTTATTTTAGTGGTATTGCTTTGAGTTTCTCTGCATTTAATTTGATGTTGGCTGTTGGCTTGCTGTAGATTGCCTTTATTATGTTTAGGTATGGTTCCTGTATTCCTGCTCCTGCTCCTATTTTAAATGAACTAAAAAAGCATTTTTTAGAAGTGAAACATTTGGGGCTGAAGACATTATTCTGAGGTAAAGATTGCCTTTATTATGTTTAGGTATGGTTCCTGTATTCCTGTTCCTGCTCCTATTTTAAATGAACTAAAAAAGCATTTTTTAGAAGTGAAACATTTGGGGCTGAAGACATTCTTCTGAGGTAAAGAGCAGTTGCTGCTCTTCAAGAGGAATCTGATTCTGTTCGTAAGACCCATATTAAGTGACTCATATCTACATGTAACTCAAGTTACAGGGTATCTGACACCCTCTGCCTGCCTCATGTGGGACTTGCATGAATGTGATAGACATCCATGTACCCAGGCACACACACATATACATAAAAATAAATGTATGAATCCTTTTTTTAAACAATTGAGACACTGAATGCAATGAACAAAGGAATATGCCTACCTCACACTAAGTCCTCACATTTACATTTGCTTTCCTTTTAATGTAGTTCTACCAGTAAGAGGGCATCATTTTCCAGTGAGACTTACTTATATTGTGTGTGAAACCTGCAAGTAATGGTACTAGTCCTTCATCACCTTAAAAATTTTTTCATGTAATATTTAAGAAAATATATTTATGGCCAGGTTTTATGGAACAAGTTCAAAATAATCATAGTACTAGTTTTACCAAAAAGTTTTATATTTGCACATAAAATATTTAAGAGAACATGGTTTACTACAGTTCAAAGTATATAATTATAACAATATGTTTACAAAAATTGCTTTAACAAGCTAACACATTCTCCTTTTCTTTTTTCCCCTAAAGAACAATAATTGGTTACTGAGATAAAATAGAAGCATAGTAACATATCTGCAATTTTTTTCCCTCTCTCTGTGTGTTTCTACTACAAAAAATTTGTCTTGTTAAAATATTTATCTTTAACTATGTTTTGACTAATTTCTTGGAATTATAACTGGTTTGAAAATTAATTGATGAAAGAAAGAAAGAGAGAGACAGACAGACACACACACACACACACAGAGAGAGAGAGAGAGAGAGAGAGAGAGAGAGAGAGAGAGAGAGAGAGAGAGAGAGAGAAGAAAGGTTGATGTGGCCACAAAGATGGTGCAGCAGTTAAGAGTGCTTGCTGCTCTCATAGAAGACTGGTTACAAACTATGTACCATCATATTGAAGAAGTCTCATGAACCTTTAACTTCAACTGGATCCAACAGCCTCCATGAGTACCCTCACATATATACACATAAAGGACAATTCAAGAGTTAAAAAACAAGACACAGAATTGAAAGAAAACAAGAAGGCAGGGTATCTTTTTCTCCCTGTGTGCTTTCTGTGAATCTCTAGAAAGACTATATCCATATCATTTGTTTCTGCTGGCATCGGATTTCTGGTCTAAGAAAAGGGGGTATGGGAAACATGAGGCCCCACTCATCCTTGAGGGTTTACTGGCAGTTGCTGGGAGAAGAGACATTTCTTCAGTAGTGTAACTACTAGTAAGTAACCTGTGAACCCAAAACCCCAGACTCAGTAAACCACCTTAGTGAAACTCACTGAGTCACCAAACATAAAAACAGACAGATGGAAGGGGAACAAACTGGAAAGAGAATGGGAATGGTGAGGAAAGGAGGTACATAGGAGAAGGTAATAGAGGGGTGAATATGATTAGAATGAATTATATACTTATACGAACATGACATATGAAGCCAGTTATATAATTAATATGTGTTGGTAAGACACAAATTCAATGGGAAAAAACAGAAACAAAACCACAATAATCCCCAGGGGATCCTGAGCATGGTTGAGACTCCCTGCTATTGCTCATTCACAGGATCTCTCATCAGCCAGTTGGGCTTTCTAATCTTTACATCATCCACGTAAACAAATGCTTTTAATTAAATTTCATCCATGTAGAAAACAAATAAATATGTTCTTCAGTATGATCATGTAGTAATTCAAGGCAAGATTTTGCTCAGTTGTTTATGCCTCTTCTTGTCCCTAACTCTTGCCCAGGAATGCAGACACCTTCCCTGTACCCCGTGTCTCCTGGTTTGTATGTTCTTAGCTTTTGCAAAGAAGAGAAGCACATTTTTCCTTTAAGAGTGAGCAGAAAATATTTTAAGCAAATACATGAATGACGGCTTATTGCCTAAACTTTGTTTACATTTTCTTCCTCCAATCTCAGTCCCTTGTGATGCCTGTTTGGACCCTCTTTCCAGGTGTGTGAATTAAACTTTCTGTCTCCTTTCTCCCCAAGCTGTAACCCTGAATTCATTATTCTAACAATAGAGTAGGAAGCTTGAAATATCAGCCAGCCTTATCTGTCTCTTTCTAAACTTTATTGTTCTCTATTACTTAGGGAACTTAGCACAGGGTTCTTGGCATGACAATCAAAATTTCCCAAGTAGGCCTTAAAATTGCCTTAGTGGTCTCAGCTTGGGCTTGTAGGCTGTTAGGGTAAATATTCCTTCACTAGTGCAGTTTCAAACACTACATACTAGAAATCATTTCACTAAGCCTTTTCTCATATTGATCTCTTATTCACATTAAAATACCATCCATTTTTTTTCTTGCACATATAGAGTCATATGTATATATTATAGTGTGTTTAACATGCATTTCTCTCTCTCTCTCTCTCTCTCTCTCTCTCTCTCTCTCTCTCTCTCTCTCTGTCTGTGTGTGTGTGTGTGTGTGTGTGTGTGTGTGTGTGTGTGTGTGTAGTATATGCATGCAAGTTCCACAGCAATGAAATTTCCAGGTCAGAGGGCAACTTCTCTTGTTGCCCTTTTCCAAAGATTTCAGTTTGAGGCTCTGCTGTGCAGGGGATCATGTCTACAGTATATAGTAACTGAAGGACATGAGAGTTATCTGAGTCAGAGCATTACTAAAGAAGCATTTCCTGGTAATGTAACTAATATGTAGGTCTTTGGTTAACATTGTAGAGGGAAATAAACTGAGAAAGAGGAATAAGAGATTCTGGTGAACTGAAGAAAAGGACACAAAGAAACAAACAGAAAGACAGAGTGAAAGTGATGGAGACTATTAAGTAATGAAATGAGTGTCCCCAGTGAGTTCACAGAAACACAATTTATTGCATTTCATTATGTAATTTTAGAAATATGCTTTCCTGGAGTGAATAGGAATTTCCCTATAACTTTTTAATTTTTTCAACACATAAAATCAAAGTGCACAGATTTCTGAAAATGTTTGAAAACACCTTAATTATTTATTTCATGGTTGTGTGTGCAATGTATGTGTGTGTGTGTGTGTTATGAATGTGGTTGTGTGACTTTCATACACAGAGGACAACCAGTGGTGTTGGTGCTCATTTTCTACCCTGTTCAAGACAATCCCCTGATGTTTGCTGCTGTGTGTGCCACACTTTCTGGCTCCTCATTTCTAAGATGTCTCTAGTGTCTGCCTCTTGTCTGGCAGAGATGAGATGGCTCCTTACACTAACAAGGCAAGTGCTTTCCCCACTAAGCCATCTCTGCCTTTATTTATTTTTGGATAACAATTTTTCCTTATCATATGGCATGAACTGTAATCAATGGTCAATGCTTCTGTAATCCAATACGTGGGAGTTTTTCTTACACAATTCATTGCTCAACTACCTAATAACTCACTGGGAATACCACAATTTAGTTCATCTCCACCACTACCTTTTCAGCATTGGCTCATGCTTCTTAGGGTTAAATTCTACAAGCCTGTCTCTACCAGACTGCCTACAGACATGCTACTAAGTGACTGACAATAAAGTTGGAAGTTTGCCTCAATTGTATCTCCTATTTCAAAGCAATTTTCTAGGGAAAAAATCATGTTTGTACAAAACTCCAAGAACACTTTAGTTACCTGAGGCTGTGGACCAAACAAGTGAAGTGACTCACAAGGCGTGATAGGGCAGGGTACGGTCTCATGTGAAGGTTCTGAGGTCTCTTCAGACCCCACTATCCATCCTTGGAGCACCTTGATGTGTTCACCAAATTCAAACTTCTCCAACTTCAGTGTTTTGGGGCCTTATGTAAACTATATCTTTTAAGTGCCTAGGAGGATGGACAGCCATGAAAAATTCTCAGGACATGATAAAGAAAAGACATCTTTCAACCTGGAATCCAGTTGAAGCTTCTCACCAGCAGAGAAGCAAGAATTCCAGAACAATTAACAACTGCTCAAGGCCTTCCTCCCTTCCCAGCTGCAATGCTGTAGCACTCCAGGATTCTCACCAGAAACCCCATTAACACTAAAACCATATATTAACCCAAATGGCCCCATTTCAAACCTTATCAGATTATAAGCCCATCTGAGGCATCTCTAAAGCCACCTCACTTACCTCATTTATTGGAGAACAGAGAAGAGTGAAAGGGTGTTTCTTAACACCCGTTAAAGATATAATATGAGCGCTAACAAGATGGTATATGTGGCTAATGCTAAGACACTTCATTCCTCTCCATTAAGGAGTTTGTTCTCATACTCAGTATGTTATTTTCCATGTAGCTCTTCTTTCAGAAGCCCACATCCATACTGTTGGGTGTTTCTCACTTTGTCCTGAGCAGCTCTTTTTCTGTAATGCTTGTGCCTAAGCCTATATTAAAGTATCTTTAAGAAAATCTCAGGTCTTATTTAGTAATACAGCTCACCCTGAAATTCTTTTCAGTGTTGGTCTCAGTTTGTCCTGAGTTGATGCTGTTAAGAAGCCAGAAGATATGGATACCTAAGGCTGTTCAGGCTGTATTGCAGAGCTGCGTGTCTGTGCTCTCATCACTGATGGTGTCATTAAGTCATTGGCTATAGGTGACTGAGTTCATCTGCATCTTATCTCTTTCTCTGCAAAGACTGGGTATGAGGCTAATAATACAAGGATTCTTTTCCTCTGGTTTCTCTGGCAACAAGCTTCCAAGAGGTTACTTAATTAGGACGGACTAAGGTGTGTGTGTGTGTGTGTGTGTGTGTGTGTGTGTGTGTTAAAGAAATTTATAATGAATAGCATCTTGTTCCTTTTACCCTTATTGCACAAGGATCTCAAAAGTATTACAAGCTAGGTAAAAAAAAAAAAAAAATCAAGCATGAATTTCTTTTAATCATGATGCTTCACACAATGATGAACTAAGCAGCTAAATTTGCCTCTTCCAACTCATCTTATCATATAAATCCATTCCCAAATTCTCAGTTACAGCCAGTAAGATGGCACAGCAGGAAGAACCTGCTGGAAAAAAGGAGCCAAATTCTGAAAATTTTCATTCTATGATCACCGTATGTGCCCTATAATATTCACACACTTACATGAGCATACACAAGCATAGACAATAACTAAGTGTAGTTAGAGTTTTCCTGCCTGGCCCACAGTCAGGAAAAATTTCTCTCACCTGCCAGTCCCACAGTCACTCAGACCCAACCAAGTAAGCACATAAAGACTTATAATATTTATAAACTGTATGGCCGTGGCAAGCTTCTTGTTATCTATTTCTTTTATCTTAAATTAACCCATTTCTATTAATCTATACTTTGCCAGGTGGCTCGTGGCTTACCAGTACCTTATATCTTGTCATGGCTGCGGCTGGCAGTATCTCTCTCCTCAGCCTTCCTGTTCCCCACATTCTCCTCTTCCTTGTCCTGCCTACCCTATCCTTCCTGCCTGGCTACTGGCCAATCAGCACTTTATTTATTTTAACCAATCAGAGAAACACATTTGACATACAGAACATCCCACAGCACTTCCCCTTTTCTTTTTTTTTTTAAAGCAAGGTTTTAACATTTATATAGTAAAATTTCAGATAATAAAATAATTAGCAAGCAGGAATTACAGTTACAATATTGAAGAAGATATCCTATCTATCTTATATTTGTGAGTCTAAGGTTTTATATCTAACTTATCTTTTATCATAACTAAGGAAATTATAACTATCTAGTCTTCAACCACATCAAAGACCTCAGAAGGATATATTACCTGAGAACTGGGAGAAGGATGCAAGCAATTTTCGGGAGTCTTGTAGGCTAGACAGAGACAGCTGGCAACCTGGACAGTCACCTAATGTTCCTTTGTAAAGTTGGGGCATTTGTCTTCAGCCCACAGGGCTAGAGTCTCTCAGTCACTTTTTTCAGTGTCGTGTAGAATGTCTGGCAGTTTCTTCTGTGAAGCAGGAACCTGAAGGACTATTTTGTCAAGCAAAGTTTAGTGGTCACCTTTCTATGGGTCCTGCACGTCCAGTCGATCAAACTGTTTCTTGCTCAAATGGTTATTTTTGCCAAGGTGAAGATAAATTCCATATGAAGTGTCTTTAATGCCCATCCTCCTCTCTGAAGTAAATCTGGTGCTGCCAGGAGCAGACATGTCTCGTTGTCCAGAAAGTCTAAATTTTAAAAATATTTTAAATGCCAAATTCTATAGACCTTTGAAGTGTTTGAAGATTTCCTGTCTATCTAAAATATATCTATGTATACCTAGAATACTTAACATGACTATAAGTTTACTAATTGATCTGTATTTCTTAATTATCCATTACAATCTAAATGAGTTGCATAAACATACTACCTCAAACGAGAGTAGAAATATATATACAGTATAACAAAATTAACTTTAAGTTTGTATCAATAGACTAAAATCTATACCAATGTAAAACATTTTAAACAAGTTGTTGTTCTTTAAAAGTAAGTTCATTAATCTACCCTTTCATCCTATTATATCTATATCATATCCCCTTTTCTTCTTTAGAAAGAGATCACATTTATAATCAACCTGCTTTAAATAAAAATACTGTTTGTTTTTTTTTTTTTTTTTCTGTCCCACACCAGAGGGCTCTTCTGCTTTGGGACACAAAAATCTCTTAACCTTTTCTTTTAGCAATATGTCTGGGTTTAGAGAAGGAGTGAGCCATTCCCATCTCCAAAGCCAGCTTGGTTTATAACTGAGTTGGAACCACAACTATTCTAGATTGATAGAGATATAGAGGTTAGACAGTGATATTTTACCCTGTGTAGATTGGTACCAATAGATTCTTTCTTTCTGCTGTAAACATCCTGATATCCAAGGCCTTATGATTTCTGGAAGATGGATATTTCCATTATCCCAGAAAGACAAAGACAGAACCCTACCCCAAACTTTGTTAAATTTTTCTTACAACTTGAAAAGATGTCACATTGGTGGATGATCTTTTACTTCTCCTCATCAATGGGTTTCTCCTGTTCGAATCGAATTTTTATTAATTTTGTTGGTATCCATAGCTTTTCTTCTCCTGTGGAAACAAAAGCAAAACCCCTTCCCCAACATAGGACATATCCAGGTTTCCATTCTGAGGTCAACACATCTTTGAAATAAACTGGTTGGTTTAGCTCAGGAGTTTTGTCTGTCATCCAATGTCTCTCTGCAGCTGTTGTTCCTTTCTCATCAGCATTGAGAAAATTCATGGTTAATAAAGCACTATGCAATCTATTTCTAAGAGTCTTTGTTGCCTGTTGCTGTTTATTTAGCATATCCTTTAAAGTTCGATTGGATCTTTCTATGACTGCTTGGCCTGTGGGATTGTGTGGTATACCTGTAACATGCTTTATATTGTAATAAGCAAACAACTGTCTCATTTTATTGGAGATATATGCTGGGGCATTATCTGTCTTAATTTGTACAGGTATTCCCATGACGGCCATAACTTCTAATAGGTGTGTAATCACAGAATCAGCCTTTTCAGAACTCATAGGAGTTGCCCACTGAAATCCTGAATAGGTGTTAATGGTATGGTGTACATACTTTAATCTTCCAAATTCTGCAAAATGAAACATCCATCTGCCAAATTTCATTTCTTTGTATACCTTTTGGATTGCTCCCTGCAGGTAATGGAGTTTGGTTATAGAAGGAACAAGTAGGACATTTTTTTCACAATATCTTTAGCTTGTTGCCAAGTAATGGAGAAATCCTTCTTCAAACCTTTGCTAATTACATGGTGTTTCTTATGAAATTCTGAAGCTTCTAGCACATTACCTATTAGTAACTGATCTCATCATTACCTTGTTCTAGAGGTCCTGGCAGACCTGTATGGGATCTGATATGTGTTATATATTCCCTTTTTCTGATGATTTCTTGCAATTGTATGAATAATAAAGTTAATTCTGTATTATCAGGAATAAATTCAGCAGATTCAATATGTAAAACAACTCTCTCTGCATATTGAGAGTCAGTGACTGTATTGAGGGGTTCTGTGAAGTCCATCAGTACCATAAGAATGGCAAACAGTTCTGCCTTTTGTACAGAGTTGTATGGACTTTGTACCATTTTACTTAAGTCTCCTGATTTGTATCCTGCTTTTCCTGATTTATTTGCATCAGTATAGAATGTGAGGACTCCAGAAATTGGCTTGTGTCGTACAATGTGAGGAAGGACCCATTCAGTCTTCTTTATAAATTCTATCCTCTTGCTTTTGGGATAACGGTTGTTAATCTCTCCCAAAAAGTTACTGCAGGCTCTCTGCCAGTATTAATTATCTTTCCATAGTGATGAAATTTCCTCATTAGTTAAAGGTACTACAATTTCTGCTGGGACCATTCCTGTCAACTGGCAAAGTCTTAATTTACCTTTTTGAATCAAATCAGAGATCTTTTCTATACAAGTCTTTAATTTCTTATTTGGTTTACATGGTAGGAATATCCATTCCAATATAGTATCTTCCCTCCGCATCAAAATACCTGTGGGGGAATGTCTGGAGGGGAATATGACAAGAATGCATTTAAGTTCTGGATCCACATGATCCACATGTGCTTCTCGAATTGTCTTTTCTACTAGAGCCAATTCCTTCTCAGCTTCAGCTGGTAATTCTCTTGGACTACTTAATTCTTTGTCCCCTTCTAGAGTATTAGCCAAATTTTGTAGTCCATTTTTGGGTATTCCCATGATACCCAATAAGTTGGAAATGCTTCCTAGCTTTTGAAAATCATTAAGAGTCTTCAATCGATCTCTCCTCAGTTGTACCTTTTGGGGTCTAATTTTTTGTAGCTCTATCTTATATCCTAAGTAATTAATAGAATCTCCTCTTTGTATTTTTTTCAGGAATAATTTGCAGTCCCCAGCGAGGCAAAACTTTTTTTACTTCTTCAAACATGCTTTCTAATGTGTCTAACTTTGGATCAGCTAATAGGATATCATCCATATAGTGATAAATTATGGATTGTGGAAACTTTACACGAATTATCTCCAATGGTTTTTGCACAAAGTATTGGCATAAGGTAGGGCTGTTTAACATTCCCTGTGGGAGGACCTTCCATTGATATCTCTTGACTAGCTAAGAATTGTTATAATTAAGAACTGTGAAGGCAAATTTTTCTCTATCATTTTTTTGTAAGGGTATGGTAAAGAAACAGTCTTTTAAGTCAATAACTATTATAGGCCATTCTTTGGGTAGCAGAGAGGGCAAGGGCATCCCAGTCTGTAGGGAGCCCATTGGCTGAATTACTTTATTAATAGCTCTCAGATCTGTCAGCATTCTCCAATTACCAGACTTTTTTAAGATAACAAATTCAGGGAATTCCAAGGGCTGGTAGATTCTTCAATGTGTTGAGCATTTAACTGCTCTTAAACCAGCTGTTCTAAAGCTTTTAGCTTCTCTTTTGTCAAAGGCCACTGTCCAACCCAGACAGGTTTATTAGTTAGCCATTTTAAAGGTAAGGCAGTTGGTTCTTCTGAGAGTTCAACAGCAGTTGTGCTCTGTTTGTGTACAGCCTGAATGGTTGGTGACTGTAATTATAGCATGTTATGATATTATTCCTAGAAACATGCATTGGCCTGTATTCCTTTTCTGAGAGTGTAGGAATTTTAATCTGGGTATTCCACTGTTGTAACAGATCTTGGCCCCATAGGTTTACTGCTACATTTGCTACATATGGCTTTAGCCTTCCTCTCTGTCCTTCTGGCCCTATGCATTCAACACATCTCAAACTCCGTTTTTTCTGAGATAGGGTGCAATTCCTAAAAGCTGGACATCTACTTCTTGAAGAGGCCAATTTGGATGCCATGATTTTGGTGTAATTATAGTCACATCTGCACCTGTGTCTACCAGAACCAAGCCATTAATTTGAATTCTAAGCTTTGGTCTTTGTTCATTTATGGAAGTCTGCCAAAATATTTGTTTTATTGTATTCTTTGTGAGCTGTGATTCATCTATCAGAGCTGTTTTATCATCCATTGCAGTATCGGTTTTTACATTAGGCATTGGTTTATTCAGTTGTCCTGGAGAGGAATGTCTTCCACAGTGGCTGGGAATGTTCTTACATTTGATTTGGGGGCCTGATCTTTAATGGTGTAAGTATTCTTTTGCATTCTGCATTAGCATTGTCAAATGCCAAGGACTCAGTTAATACTTTTCTGAATTCTGTATCTGACACAGCTTTTGTTATAGCTGTGTTCAGCCTTTGTAAAAAATCAGTGAAGGGTTCATGTTGTCCCTGAAATATCTTTGTGTATACCTCAGTTGCTTTTTCAGGTTCTGGGATTTTTTCCCAAGCATTCAGAGCTGCTGTATGGCACAGGGATATTGTATGCTCATCATAAATGGCTTGTACATTCCTGTCAGTGAAACATCCCTCACCAAATATTTGATCTTGGGAGATCTCAAAACCTCTGAGTTTACCTTGTTTTCTAAATTTCTTGCCTCTTCTCTCAACCAGATTTTTTTTTGGCTATATTCTAGAACAGCTGAAATTAACTGATGCCAGTCATCTGGAATGATTCTATGTGAGGTAGACCACAAATGTAACATCTGTTTTACATATGTGGAGTATATCCCATATGTAACTACTGCTTCCTTTATATTTTTAAAGTCCTTTGTTGAAATTGGTTGTAATGTATACGTCATATATGGCTTAGGGTATGTGCCATCTGCTGGCTTCTCATGGATGATAACAGGATAAGCCATTGTATGAGAGCCATTTGGAGATGTTACAACCTGTATGGTCTTGCCTTTCTTCTTATTAGGTCCCTTGTCATGTTTATTGAGAGTTTCCTCCAGGGCTTGTAAACGAGCACCTAGGGTCTGTTCCAGGGAGTAAACCTCTCTTGTAAGGGATTCCAGATTTCTCATGGAATCATGGAAGTTTTTATGTTCTTGTGAAACACGTAGTTCCATGGGCTTTATCTTATCAATAATAATAATTTTTCTTCCTTATATAGTGTCTGAGTAGTTACAACTTCACTCTGGAGAGTTAGTGTTCTATCCATTAAATATTCATATTTATTATCAATAAAATCAATTTTGGGTACAAGCCTGTTTTGTAAGTCCTGGTTAGCAGATTCCAGAAAGAGGATCTTTTTCTGGAAGCCTTCATTGCCATCTTTTAAAGCCTGTATCAGTCCCAATAATGACTCATCTTTGTTGTTATTATTAAATCAGTGTTTGAACACTGTGTGAATTATTACAATAATGCCAAAATGGTACAGGCCAGATATGCCTTAGGGAGGCCATATATTTCCAGGAAAATGTCATTCATCATACAGGCAAAAAGGTTTTTAAATTCTTGTGAGGTAATATTGTCAGCCATATTACAAAAATTACTCAAAATTTGTTAGTCAGTTTTAAGGTGTAAAATTATCAAGTACTTTTACTTGAAAGAAGCTTACCTTTCCATGGTTTGGGGGGGTGCAGTAGCACTTTTCAGCCAGCAGGAGGCATTGGTATAGCTCAAAAGCAGGGCCTGCTGGCAACCTTGGCTGGCAGCAGCTGAAGGCAGGAGCCAAGATGGCGGGGCACTCAGGGAGGAGTGGGAACGCCTCACTCACAGCAGTTTTCGCTGGTCTGGGGCCTAAGCTAGGGAACTGAGACCATACTAGCTGCTCCCTTTTTTGGGAATGGTACTGTGTACGTGTTCCCTGGTTAAATGGAACTTTGCAAGTAGGTTTAGGTATCCACCAGCCAGGGAGGAGGCTGAGGGAGGAGCCGCCCAGGTCTTTGGAATTTGCCCCATGTGAGCGCCAGATATTGGTGAAATTATTAAGGCCACTCCACATAGTTAAAAGGGAGGTTTATTTTGTGGGGTAACTTACAAATGAAGGGATAGGTTGCAGGGTCTGGGAAAGGTATGGCACAGTCTGGAGGTATTCTCTGGAGAACTCTGCTCCGTCTACCTCCAGTGTCCAGGGTCCTGGTACCAAGAGAAGCCTCTCTTCTTGATCCTGGGTCTTCAGCTGGTCGCTGGAGGTAGACCGAGCAGAGTTCTCCAGAGAATACCTCCAGACTGTGCCATACCTTTCCCAGACCCTGCAACCTATCCCTTCATTTGTAAGATACCCCACAAAATAAGCCTCCCTTTTAACTATGTGGAGTGGCCTTAATAATTTCACCAATAACTAAGTAAATAAATGAATATAAAACATTCAACTCTCACTTGGGACCAACTGTAGCTGGAATTTTCCTTCGCCTGCCAACCAGCTTCCAAATACAGGCAAATAATTATTGTTCATTATGATGCAAGCCTTGGCTTCAGTTGTCCCACTAGCTCTTATAACTTAAATGAACCAATTTCTATTAATTTCCATTCTCTAATGCACCACCCATCCTGCTTCCTCTAGGATTCCTTACATCTCTCTCAAAAGTCTTAATTCCTCCTCCTCCTTCTCCTTTCTCTTCCTGTCCAGAAGTCCTGCCTATACCTCCTGCCTAGCTATTGGTCATTTAACTCTTTATTAAATCAATCAGAAGGTGCCTTGGCAAAGGCACATCTTCATGGTGCACAAAAAGATTAGTCTACAACAACCAAACACATGAGTAAAAGAAGATGTTTTTGCATAGTCACGCAGGGGTCAGGATCTAAGAGTTATGTCACAGCTCTCCTTCCATAAGTTAAAACATCAATGGCTGCCTGGCAGGTTACTCTCACCTAGGAAGCACACAGCATGAAGTAGACAGAAGGAAGGGGGAAAACTCTCTGCCGTGCTCATAGGTCTTCCTCTTGACAGATCACAGGCATGTGTGTGTGTGGTGAGGGAATCATGTTTTGGGCAAGTACAATGACTGATCTTTGTCCTGTTTTCGCTCTATGAGTGAATTGCTTGTTATAATATGGAAGTCCCCACCCTCATTTAACAGACCAATGTCACTGGTGTGCTCAGCCACTGATGAGCACTTGTTGCTTGTTATAATATGAACATCCCCATCCTCAGTTAACAGACCAATGTCACCGGTGTGTTCAACCACTGATGAGCACTTGTTTTTGAGTGACTTCTTGCTTCTCACAAACTAGAAAAACAAAACCACACAGGTTCCTTAAAGGTTTGCTCCTGTAAAATCCTTCCAAATTCAGCTTTGCTTCAACTGAACTTCTACATCAATGCACTTTTCATTTGCTTCAATGACAGCCAGACACATTAAAGATGTCAATGGGAAAGTATAGTTTTTTTCCCCCCAAATCAATGTTTTCTCCAAACAGGTGAACAAAAAGAATATTCTTACTTGTGTGAAATGCTAACAGATGTCATGTGCCTGATGGGTTTTAAAGAAAACACTACTGTGATAACAGGCCAAGAAGTGAAACACTGGTCCCGTACTTCTAGATACCTGTGTGCCTGCGTGGTCTTGTTTCCTCTTTGGATTTCTTTTTTTCTCTGCATAGATTATAATTGAAACATGCTTGATTGTTCAGACAATTAGTAGGCTTCTTGTTGTTGACTTGGACCCTAGCCCACATGATCAGCTCTGGATTCTACACTCTGTATCCTTAGAAACACACAAACTATTAGAAAGTTAAAAAAGAAATACCATCCTTCAAAAATGAAGTGCCATGTGAAAGTCAGGAGAAAGAATCTCAATTGTGACTCCTTAAAGTTTTAATGTTTTATGGAAGGGAGAAACAATGGTTGTAGCAATGCTCTGTGGTTGACTCTTTAGGAAAAGCCATTAACTTTTAATAAACACAAGTGCAGTTATTTTGTAGACTTATTTTAAAACTTTATTTATATTTACTCTCACATGACTTTAGTTAAAATATTGAGATCTGAGTTATGTCTGGATGAAGATGTGATTGATGTTCTGAACTCCCTAATGATTAGGAGACCATAAAGCCTACAATGGAAAATGGAGAAATGGAGCATGGAAATAGGAGGATGGGGCTCTTTGAGTGAGACAGCACCAATCATGTGTCAGGTGAGTATAATCCAGGAGATTACTATCAGTCAAGAGTTAAAAATCACTTCTACTCAGGGATGTCTCAATGTTTTTCCTCATAAAATTGAGAATGAATTTTATAGATAATGAAAGGGTGTTTTAGAAGGAGGTTTATTATAGACACAATCTTAAAGGAGGATATAATTGTGGAAATCAAACAAGCTGGTCTCCTGTGTGAGGAGTCTTGGGTGTGTTGCAGCTGAGGATCTTTGTCTAGTATTGACAAGATTTGACCAGGCTGAGAAGTAGCCTAGTCATTCCACCTGGCTGAATCACAGATTCCAAATTTATTTCCATGCACCTCTTCAACATTGTGACTACACTGGAGGTTCTTATACTCCTCCAAGGCCCAGTAAGGTCTCAGATGACAAAGAGATTCCCTGTTGCATGAGGATCCTCTGTAAATGGAGATTTACAAGAAATAAAAACAATATACACTTACCTCAGGAAACCACAGCAGAGACTAGTTCCCCAAAACATTTTTGGTTTCTTGGCTTTTGGCCAAGACAAAACTACCAATAGAACCAAAATACCACTGTCCAAGAGAACTGTCTGTTTTCCAGGCTTACCTAACTGACAAGTTTCTTTCTCTTATTCTCATCAGTATATAGCCTTCCCTTTGGAAGTTAGTAAATGGACAAATGGTTCTGTCAGTATGTAGGATGGAAGACCATTCCTCTGCAAAACTAATACACGTGAATGCATGTTAACAAAATGAGATGAATGACAGTCATTTAATGAGATGTATATTTATAGTCCCCGTAAGCTCCTCCCTCTCTTTTAGGTATGAATCTAACCCAAGGGCATTCACTCTCTGGGATCTCCAGATTCTTGTGTTGTAGAACATGGAATCAGATCAAGGGCATGTGAATAGTAGTAGAAACACAGAAAATTTACTAAGTAAAAGGGAGTTCCTGGGCCTAGAGAGATGGCTCACCATACATATACATATAGACTCTCTGTCTCTCTCTCTGTCTCTCTGTCTCTCTGTCTCTCTCTGTCTCTCTCTCTCTCTCACACACACAACACACATATAAAGAGACATGCACACACACACACACACACACACATGAACACATATACACATGAATACACTTAGGTACACACACAAACATACAAAAATATATATGCCTATATATGCAATATACACACACATATATAACATGTATATAATACACATATATAAAACTTTTTTTAAGAAAAGAAGAGAGCATTTGCAAGAAAATAATTGGCTAGTACTAGAAAATAATGAATGCTCAAAACTCAATGGTAATGGATCATGAGAATTAGATGACCCAAAAGGAACATAAAATGACATCAAGATCCTGGGTGGGCAAGGGTATTATCTTTCTATTGGCTAGGGTTCCAAGAAGTGGGTCTGAATGCTAACATTCCTCCCTTTTTGATTATTATAAAATTGTGAGTTATGGGTATCAAGTGGAGGGAACGAGGGTGCTGAATTCTCGAGACTGTTTCCTGTTGACAAGAGGTGAAGTGGGAGGGGGAAGTTGGCAGTTGGGGTCACACACAGTGGGAGGTGTGAGTGAAGAAGCATTCAGTTATCTGTCATTGTGGCCATTTCAGGCATCTGTTCCCTGAGATATCTGAGAAGGCAGGTTGCTAGGAGAAAAAAAATAGATTGTTATCATGGGCAACCAGGGCTAGCCATGAGAAAAGTGATGACTGCCAGAAAGAATGGAGTGGAAGAGTACCCTGGATATAAGAAGAGGCATAGGTAAATGAGCCAGACAAAAGAGTACTAGCCTGTCTCTAAAAGCTGGGAATAGTAAAGTCCACAGAAATCTTGAAGTTGGAGAAGAGAGATGTTAAAACTTGCAAACATCATCAGGTCTGAGATGGGTAAGTAAATGAACAGAAGTGAGACAGCTTCCCTATCTTCATATTAACAAATCTTAAAGTTGTTTCTTTTTGTCTAATTAACCAGGAGATACTGAGAGCAGTATTAGCCCTAAGAGAATGAGGTTAGCAAATCTTACATAGAAAAATTGAGACGGCAGCTGAAGCAAAGACTGGTTAGCAAATGGCAACAGTGATCTGAGAAGGATAAATTATACCCCAGTCATGACCAAGCAGCTT
Organism: Onychomys torridus; assembly: GCF_903995425.1. Taxonomy (NCBI): domain Eukaryota; kingdom Metazoa; phylum Chordata; class Mammalia; order Rodentia; family Cricetidae; genus Onychomys; species Onychomys torridus. The sequence continues at coordinate 74,937,794 of NC_050453.1, forward strand.
AAGATTCTTTTAAAAATGACAGGGACCAGTCCATACCAAGTTTGCCATACCCAGGTATGCATGGCATTGGAGGCAGGAGTGAGTACCAGAACAGCATCAGTTTTTGTCTGCCAGGCCCATAAGGTGGGAGTTTTCTCCATGGTAGAGGGACATAGGAAAGACTGATCTTACTTTGTCTGGGCAAAAGGGGTGCAATTAATTATCTGATATCCTGTTGCTTGTCCACAGTCTGGGCCATGTCCTGGTGGCAAATGTTTCATTGGGGTATTTTGCCCAGAGGTTAGCATCGCCATAATCCAGGTGGAGACATTATGGTGCCTTGTAATCTTCTTCAGAGTCCTTGGGGTCACTGCTGGGATCTGGGAGTCTCTGACTGATATAATAAGCTTTTTGATCAACACTTTAAATGCCACATTCTGCAGATCTCTGAGCATTTGAGCACTGTGTGTCTAATATGAATGACATTCTATCAACTTCTCTTCCCTAACAGTTTTCAATGTGTTAGCAGTTTTCTTAAGACTAGGACTTACTGTCTCCTGGGAAGTCAAAAAGGAGTAACTGAGGAAAGATGCCAGAGCCAAATGGGAACAAGAAAAAGGGGCTTGTGAGTTGGTATGGGGCCAACTCTGGGAAAAGGACCCTCTCAGGGGGCCAGAAACACCATCATATAGTATGTGTGTATGTGTGTGTGTGTGTGTGTGTGTGTGTGTGTGTGTGTGTGTGTGTATGTGTATCTTGTTTATCAAATATCTTATTTATCCAGCACATGCTGTCATTTATTTAAATTCTCTAGAAGCTTCATGTTGAACACTTGGCAATATCATAGGTATAAATTTATAAGTTAGCTTTAATCTGAACAAATAAGTTTCCTACCAATATAAGATATTTGATGCTTGTTGTTTCTTTATGCTAGAAAGACTGAAAATGAACAGAGAGCTGGTTAGGACTAAATATATTTTTTAGCCTTAGTAAACATCAGTAATAGATGATAAGGTCAGGGGAACAAAATCAAATGTTATTTAGGCTTAATTTTGAGACCATATATGGATAAGCTTTTTCAACAGGGTCATGGGGTGTACGGTGACCCCTGAGCAGTTGACATAGAAACAGCGTTGCTCTCCTAAGAACTTCAATAGGTCCCTTATTGAGGGAATGACAACCAGGAGGCACCAATTGAACAAATTTTAGATCAAGGCCCCTTCTATCCTGGAGAACTATCTCAGCTAGAGAGGGCGGCTTTTTTTTTTTTTTCCCCTAAATGTGGCTTACTTTGAGAACATATATAAATTAAATTTGGATATATAGTTTTCCCAATTAGTTACAGCTTAACAAAATCAGCAAGGACAAGGAGGCTTATATTCTTAAGCCTGAATAGACCCTGAGTAAGGAAAGACATTCTTTAAGCAATTGGCAGCAATATCTGCATTATTACCATTTTTAAGGCCTTGTAGTTTTGATCTGATCTTTGAAAACTGCCAGATTATAATCCTGAATGATTTATACAGAAATAATAATTTCTTAAGGTCATATAACACCTCTTTGGTTCTATATAAAAAAGGTCACGGATCTTACCTTATTCCAGAACTATTTTAGTTAACAAATCTATCAATTGACAATTTTGGGTCTATTTTCCTGTTATTTCAATGGGCATTAGGTAGATATTTTGTCCCCTATACCAGGGGGTTTACCTTTAACTTAGCTTTTAGCCACTTTTAGGAGTAGGGAGCAGAAGATGGTGTATTCTCTTTTGTAACTGCTTCAAGCTGAAATGGACCATTGATGATTCGATCCCAGGAAAGCTGAAAGGCTAGTCAGCAGTAAGGAGGGAATTTAGGCAATGGGGCATTAACCAGAAGCATCTGATTTGATCCAGCTGGAAACAAGGAGCATTAATATTGGATGGCTTTGTCCATATCAACTTTCAGTAAGTCCATGGCTCACAGGTTGAAGTTAGTAGCCAATGCCTGGACATGTCAGCAAAATGGAAGCCTGCTGAAACAGAGGCAGACTAGAGACAAGACTTAAAATTTATGAACTTATTTCAAACTTTTAGGCCCATAGTCTTAGTGCCAACCTGGTGAAGCATTTGGTAGAAATGAGGAAAACACCTTCATTACCAAGACTGGAATAGGACCTTTTAATTTTGGTAGGATGGAAGTAGCAGATGCATTTCAGAATTGAAGATCTGTAGCACATCACAATTCTGATCCTTGGATCTCCTAGTCAGCATCATTTCCTTGTAACCAGAAACAACAAAGGATGGATTCTTTATCACCAGTGGCCTCATTTCCTCTTTTGTTCTACCACATGTCCTTCTTTCTCTCTCAAAAGACATGTACCGTGTAAAAAAAGATTCTCCCATGAAGACAGCCAAGTCATTACTCCAGCAGAGCCAACCAAGTCCTTATCTAAGTGCATCTCTGTTTCCCTATGAATACCACCAGAGTCTCAGAAAAGAACCCCTGTAGTAGGAAACTTAAAAGTTCTTGTTAATGAAATCAAACCCGAGGCAGGTTATTGGGGTGAATGCTGGAAGATCAGAGAAGCAGAATAAGCCATGGCTATCTCACCTTGCTAGTTCCTCAGGTGATCCTGTTTCCTCAGGCTGGAAGCTTCTGAGTCCTCCTCCACATGAATCTCAGCTGAACTGTGTTGCTCCAAAGCCCGAACACTTAACCAACCAAATGCTTAACTAACTACATGCTTTACTCCTTTAGTTCCTGTTCCTCATGCCTTATATACCTTTTTCTTTCTGCCCACACTCCCTGGGATTAAAGGTTGGGTTTCTGGGATTAAAGGCATGGGTCACCATGCTTAGCTGTTTCTAAAGTGGCCTTGAACTCAGAGATCCAGCTAGCTCTGCCTCCCAAGTGCTGGGATTAAAGGCGTGCACCACCACCGCCCAACTTCTGTTATGGCTTACTCTTCCCATTTTCTAGCCACCATTTTTGGCTTTGTTCTAGTGGCTGTCTGTTCTCTGACCCCAGATATGTTTATTTCAGGGAACACACAATATTTCAGGGAACACAATACCTACCATATTTCCCCTGTTTTTGTCTAAAATTAAAAAAAGTTTATAACTAATACAAGAAAAACTATCCAATAAGTATATACAATATATACAGTCAAGAATTACATTAACAATGTCTAGTCCATTAACATTTGACCAAGAATACTGGACAAAAAGTCCTGGCCACCAGTTAGCAAAAGAGCTTCTGCTGCAAGAACTATGCCAATGAATATAGAGATAATGGAAATGAAATAAAACATACCATTTTTACAGAACAGAAAACTGAATGTTAACATAGAAAAAATTAAAGAAAATCTAATAAAATAAATTTATAAGCCTTAAGGTAAAGAATGTTCATATAGATCATGTACACAGAGTTGTATATACACACAGGCAGAATTAAAGTTAGCGTACATTCACACATATAGAGTTAAATCCAATTTGCATGTATATACAGAGAGATATATTGAACAGGAATTGAGTAAATAAGAGGAAAGAGACAACCAATGTGTGCTGAGCAGGACAAAACTGGCCTCTTCATCTCTGACTCACATGTAGCAAACTGTAAAGCTGTCAGTAAACAAGAGAGCAAATTTGTTAAAGTGTAAGAGGGAGAACCAGAAATCAGACCTGGTACGGGTGGGAGGGGCAGATCGGCAGCAGGTGAGTGGGATCCTGGTGTGAAGTGGGCAACCCTGACAGACTGACTAAACACGCCTTAGGCAGCAGAGTTAGTGCAAGAGGGTTGAGAGTGAGAGAGTGAAAGACCACATAGGGCAGGGCCTTGGGAGAGGCAATCCCTGACTACATCAAAATTGTGATGAAACCAAATGACCTGCCTGTCTTTGACCTCAGTCAAGATGGTGCCTGACTACATGATTCCCTTATCAAATATGGCGATACAGCCATATGACCTGTCTGTCATTGAGCTCAGTCAAGATGGCATCTGACCGCATTATCATGTTTTCTTTTTCAAGACATGTGGAACACACATGGAACACATAAAGTCAAGCATTCAAAAGTCAGTCAGAAACACGTTCACGTAGCCACATTCGTCACACATTTCCATCCAAACATACGAAATAAACATTTTTAACAGAACGACAGACAAAACTTCCTGGGAAATGTCAGGTGACCAACATAAAAATCCAGAGGTAAGAATTTACAGGACTGCAGGGGTAGACTGAGAGACAGCAAGGTGGGAGAAAGCAAGGAAGGAGCAGAAGATAAGGGAGGCATCAAGGGGCAGCATTGGAGGGGCAGCTGAGGGCAGGCATCTGGGGCAGGGGCTATGCTCTGTGCAGTCTGCCCTGGAGCCATGAGTGGTGGAGGCAGTGGCCTTGGGTGAGAGGGATGGAGGAAAGGAAGGGACAGGAGTGCATAGCCCAGATTCCTTGGATCTGACTGATTTCCCATGAGCGAGGCAGAGAGCACAACGGCTGAGAGATCCATCAAACACAGAGCAGGGGCCGAAAGATGCTGAGGTCTGAGTGAGATGACACAGGCTGCTGAACCTTTTCATCAGAGAACAGGGGCCCGAGGGCAGCTAAGCCTGAGAGACATGTGGTTGCTTGGTACCAAGACTTACAAACAGGTCCAAGGGGCGGGAGACGGTGATTGAGACAAGACAAATTCTCACTTGTGGGACATGGCCAGATTATGACAATATTGAAGGTTCCAGAGATCCCAGCAGGGTTCAGGCTGCACACAGGCAGGAGGAAATGCCAGGAGGGCCTCTGCTGAGTCATGAGGCACTGATGTTAAAATGACACATGGTAGTCACAGCAGGTGGGAGCCACAGGAAAGACACACCACGCAGGTTGCAGCCAATGAGGCATGGTGGAAAGTTACTCATACCATGCAGACGCAGCATCCATATGGAAAGTTTTATTGGAGGGATAGGAGAAGGGAAGGGAGGGAGGGAGGGAGGGAAGGAGGGAGAGAAAGAGAGAGGAGGAGGAGAAGGAGAAGGAGGTGCACACTTCATGGGACTAGAGGGAGGGAGAGAGGGGAGGAAGAAGAGAGAGTGAAGGGGGAGGAGTTCTTTCTTACAGGAATGTAGGATGGCATCAGGACACTAGGCGGGCCAGGGTATTATTGGCCAGGATTCCAGGAAGTGGGTCTGAATGCTAACAGAGACATCTATGCAGTTTAGGGTGGGGAACAGACAGAGACAGACAAGGAGAACAGATCTGCTTTGGGTGGAGCAGGTGGATAGAATTTCAGAGTGCAAGAAAAGTTTATCAAGGAAACAGGGAGAGGGATAGAGCAAAAGGTCATCTTGGAGCCTAGATATGGGAGGCAGGTAGACAAAGCAGCAGAGAACATGGAGGGGAAAAGGACGAAAATGCCAGAGGTTCAGGGTCAGAGGCCGCAGATACATGGGAGTCTGGAGACACTGCAACCCTAACCAGCAAAGCCTGGGCCATGGGACACGGACTAGAAAGGGATGGGTAAGAGCACAGGACCCCAAACCGTGGATATACTGCAGCTCAGACCATCTGTCCATATGGTGGCAGAAACTTTCAGTATCATGAAGGATGTTAAAGTCAGGAGTTACCTCTAGCGGCCATGCTGAATGATTATCAAGAACATATTGAAGCCAGGCCCTAATGGACAAGGAAATTAGATGTTTTGGACATATGGGTTTTGGAGAACTCCAATTTGGATAAATTTTGTAGTACACAGCCCAAGGATGTCTGAGGATTAAGCTTGTACTGGCAGCCACCCCTTATAAGCCTTTTTCCAGAGACTGAAGTGCATAGAATCATATCCATGCTACAGTCTAAGGCTGAGAGTGGTGTGGGTACTACTGCTGTGCAGGATGCCCCCTGCACAAAGGATCCCATGGGGCAGGGACTGCCCCTGATAGGAAGTCACAACATGCCCACAAGGTTGGGCTTGCCTGGAGGACCGCTTAGTTATTTTCGGTTCAAAATAGCCCTTTCTGGGTCAAAACATCTTGCATGACTAGGAATCTGTGGCTTTGCATGGTTGCATAACACACACGCAGCCATGTAATCTACACACATGCATGGAGTAGCCACATGTGTTCCTGTACGATGCGCGGCCCACTCTTTAAAAAGCTGGCGCCATTTTGCACAGGTCTCTTCTCTTCTCCTCTCTTCTTGTCCCACAGGCCTGTCACGTCTGTCTCTTCCTATCCTATATTAATAAACAGCTCTTCTGTGGATTTGTTGTGTTCGGGACATTTTCTTGTGGGGTAAGAGCGCCAAAATAACTAACAGCCCCTGCTCTGGAAACTGGGCATGACTATTTGCCACTGGAGCAGCTTGGCAGGTACCCTGGTAATCTTTGACCTGGAAAGGGTCAAAGGCTTGGAAGAGGTCTTGAACTTCCAGGCTTTTTGCCTGGAAGTGGGTGATTTACCTGAGCCAAAAGTTGATCTGGTCTGGCAGAGGGTGGGGTAAGAAGAAGAGTGGATTCCCATGTGGTCCGGGAACCAATGAGGAACGCCGAATTCTCTCCAGGCTCAGCACCAAGATGATAGTTTTTTTGTACCCTAACAGTGGATTTCTCTGTCCATGCAGTGAACCAGATCAAGCCAAATTAAAAAGACCAGATTTATAGGGCCAACTACTCTCAGGTGACTCTTCAGTCCCTGCAGAGGTGAGATGGAGGGAGGGAGGAGGAGAAATCGCATGGCCAGTCTAGAGATGGCAGCTTACATACGCTGTAGGCACAGTGTTGAGCTTGGGAGAAGGAGCCTGGACCTTTGGCAGTCTTTCTGAGAGAATGGGCAGAAGTGGGGCTGCCAATCAGTAAACTGTCAGTGTGGGCTTCTGATCCTAAATCAAGGGGCAGATCTTTTTCTCCAGCTCCTCCCAGTGTCTCATGAGCATTAGTCTGCATTGTATTTTATCTATATTATTAAAATTGTACTTGGCTTTTATTTTTAATAAGGACTTATATTCAGAATTTTTCTTTTCTTTTTTTTAAGGTTTATTTATTTATTATGTATACAGCATGTATGACCAGAAGAGGGCACCAGATCTCAATACAGATGGTTGTGAGCCACCATGTGGTTGCTGGGAATTGAACTCAGGACCTCTGGAAGAGCAGTCAGTGCTCTTAACCTCTGAACCATGTCTCTAGCAGAGGCAGGCAGATCTCTGTGAGTTCGAGGCCATCCAGGTCTATAAAGCGAGATCCAGGACAGGTTCCAAAGCTACAGAGAAACCCTGTCTTGAAAAAACCAAAAAATATATATATATATACACATACATACATATATACATATATATGTATATATACATACATACACACACTATATATACACACACATACACACACACACACACACACACACACACACACATACTTGGACTGCTTTCTTACATCCATTTCTTAATTCTTTCATTACTGAAATTTAGAGCTCATTAGGGGATCGCAGTTTCCTGCTAAGATTTCAAATGTCCTTGAAATGCTTTTATTTCTCATTTTATTTATGAAACTTTCCACATTGGGACATGGACTATGGGGTGATATAAATGTGCATTTTCAGACCATTGTCATTTATTTTTGTTTACTCAAAAGTAAACTCTCTCAGTTCCTTTGACATGAGAGCGTCCTCCCTTTCCTTTTTCAGCGTCTGTGTCCTCTCACTTGCCATGGCCCCTTACCTACATCACTGCGTCAGGCCTTTGTCACAATCCACCTTATGTGCAGTCTTTTGTATTTGCTGTCATTTAGAAGGTCATGTTGCATGTGTTCTCTGCTGCTAATACACCTGACAGTTTAAATATTGCATTTCATACTGCATGCTGCATGCTGCATGTACCAGGAAGGAGTAGGAGAAAAATGCTTGCAGTAAATGCATTCCAAAAAGCTTAGCGGGTGAATCCTCTGCTAATTGCAAACAAGCTTAGTGTGCCATTGAAATGAGAATAACATGATGCCCCTGAAAAGGATGGCAGCCTTAATGCCCTGTAATTCTCTCTCCTTTCTGAAGCTGTAAAATTCCTCAGATTCATTTGAATCTGAAAAACCTCATTCTGAGGACAAAGCAACTCTTCCAAAGAGCTTCCTAAATTTAGGCGTCTATTCTTAAGATGTTCAATCTTGCTTTTTCGAACATTTCAGTTTTAATCAAAAGAGAGTGATTTTACAACCTTCCTATGTGCATCACCAGCCAAGGAAAGGACCCCAACTTATTACTCCTTTTTACATTTTTTAAAGACTTAGTTTTTGTATTTACGAATGCACATAGGTATGGGGGCAGAACAGTGTTTGCACATGAGGGCAGTGCCTGCCAAATTCAAAAGAGGGCATCAGATCTTATAGACCTGGAGTTATAGGCAGCCGTGAGCCACCCAAATCTAACTCAATGTAAGAGCTGTGTGCACTTTTAATTGCTGAGTGGTCTCCACAGTTTCTTCATCAAATAAAGGAACAAAATGTATAACAAAAATATCAAAACCAGAAGAGAAACAACAGCAAAAACCTGATACTAGTTGGCTGCCCAGTAAAAATGCTCTCAGATAAACACACTTATTTCTCTAAATGACACTTCTTTGAATTTCTAGCTTATCAGAACTGCACCTACCATTCATTAATAGGAATGACAATTTTGACAAATGAGAGCACACTGGATTGTTTTTCAGTGCTAAGTTTCCTAGACTGTAAATGAGTGATGTTCTGACTTGAATATGGAAAAAGATTGATTCTTTTTGAATGGCAGGCTCAGTCCAGGAATATAACTGCACTTTTAGTTACTATAGTAAGAGCAGTTGGGGAAATGTTGCCTTAGTTTTTAACATTCCTACAATTTCTGAGTTGCAATCAATGCGTTTGTTTAGATAGATACACTCTGTCCTTTTCTGCCTCTCCCCTCTGTCTATCTGTCTGTCTGTCTGTCTGTCTGTCTGTCTCTCTCTCTCTCTCTCTCTCTCTCTCTGGGTGTGTGTGTGTGTGTGTGTGTGTGTGTGTGTGTGTGTGTGTGTGTTTGTATGCATAGGGGATTATTTTGCAATCCATCTGTTGTTGAGGGTTTATTCACATTGTCACACAGTGATAAATATATTTTGAAATTGACTTGATTATAACTCTCTGTCTTGTAATAAAACTCTTGCGAGCCTGCTTCCATGTTGGAACATGGAACCTGGGATGATAAAGCTCAACATTTCCCAGGTAATGGTCATTCATATTTGGAGCCAGAATGAACTATCTCTTATTCCTTTTGCGGTAAGAGCTGTGTTTGCATAGACAAGGTTACATTCAGTTTTCTTCTTTACATCCCTGTCTTTGCTCTGTTACTATCACTTTATTCATGTATTTTTTAACCTTTTCTGTTGATTCCTTGGGAATTTCACATCATGCATCCCAATACAACTCATTTCTCAGTCCGTCTGTATATGTCCTTCACCTTTATAGCATCATCCCCCAGACAAAACCTTAAAAAGAAATAATAAAAATAAATTAAAAATAAAAATACAAAAAAGAATATTAACTAATAAACAAACATTAAAAAACAAAACCAACACCAAAAATTAAACAGCCACAACAAACCACTTCACTCTTCCATCATTCCTGCCTCTCCATTGCCTCTTCACTCCTCTTAGTGGCACTGGGAGCTGCTGTGTATCATGCAGTAGACCCTTTTTCTCAAACAGTTTCACTTGCAAATGCTCATTGTGTAACGTGTTGTTCATCAGGTTCAAGAACCTCTGGCTTCTAGTACACAATCAACACTGGATCTGCCCCGAACTTCCTCTCAGACATCCTGCTGTTATCCTGAGTCATGGAGATCCTGTGGCTATAGTTCCCCAGGACGAGTCCCTTCATGTTCTCCAGCAGGTCATCTATGAGGTAGATGTTGGTGAGTGCCAACTCAAAGCTCCAGATGTGTGACTGAGTGGTGGCCAATCGGGTCAGTCTGGGCCTTTGAACACACCCCTTCAGATGAGAGGCAGAGCCAGCTCTCCGAGTCCCTATGGCACAGGGTAGGCTCAGCTCTCTGGTGTGAGGATGTGGCTCTCTCCAAGGCTAGTGAAGTGTGAGGGGGGAAGCTTGGCATGGTCTCCTTCAACACAAGGTTTGCATGGGCTCCTGTGCTAATACAGGCAACAAACATCAACACAGACCCCAGCTGTAGCAGAAACATAGACACAGACACAGCCAGCAGCAACAGCTTGGGCCTAGATGTCACCATGTCTCCAGGTGGCAGTATCGGCCACGCCATCTGTATGGTCCTTGCAGCAGCATGACCCTTATGAACATGGCCACATGTGGTAACACAGACACCAGGAATCCTCACAGCCTTTGGTGGCAACTGGAGACATGGTCCTCAACACTGACCTTGGCTGCAACAGGGCCACAGACTCAGACATGGCCCTTGGCAGCAGCCCAGGCCCAGATATCACCATGACCCTTGGTGGAAAGTAGCCTTCCATGTCAGCCTGTTTCTCACTGCCTTGGCCTCTCCAGATCCCCACAGGATATGAACCATTCCGCCTCTATAGCTCTTTCCCATACCTGACCATATATTTGCTTACCATAATGGTGCCTAACTGATTCCAGGCCGGTAATGGTTTCCTTTACTTGCTCAGGGCGGGGGCCCTAGGCAGGCATGTGCGTGTCCTTCTCTTGCTAGGTAATAATAATCATATTACCTTCCTTCCTTCCCCCCCTTCCTTCCTTCCTTCCTTCCTTCCTCCCTCCCTCCCTCCCTTCCTCCCTCCCTTCTTTCCTTCCTTCCTTCCTTTCTTCCTTCCATCTTCTTTTCCTTTTTTATTGAAAAATTTCATATAATATGTTCTAATCACACTTTTCCCTCCCCCAACTCCTCCCAGATTGTCCCCAACTCCCTACTCAGCCAACTGCATGTTCTTTCTTTCCCTCTCTCTTTCAAAAGCAAGAAAAATAAACAAGTGAAAACTCCAAAGTAACCAAACAACTTCAACAAAAAAACAAGAAATGCACTCTCTCTCTTTTCTCTCTCTCACCTACACATCCACCTCCCACACACATTTATTATAATTATCATTATCAACAATGACAACAAAAAACCCACAGTAATCAAAATACACAAGCAAAATTGTCTAGACAAATACCCTTGAATTCTTTATGTGTTGGCCATCTACTTCTAGGCATGGAGCCCTATCCTGATGTGATTAATACACCTAGTGAGACTGCATTTGTGAGAATTATTGTTCCTGGCAAGCGGATGCCAATTGCAGATGGATCCTTGGTTGGGGGTGTGACCCTCTGTCTATTTCCTTTTCTTAGTGTCAGGACTCTGTTTTTAACCTGTGGCAGCTCTGTGCCTCCTAGTACAGTCTTAGACACTGGTACCCTGGAGTCCCCCGTTTTCTCTCACTCTTACAAACTTTCTGCCTTCTCTTCTGTATAGCTCTTTGAGCTCTGAGGGGAGGGTTTAATGAAAACATCCCATTTGGAACAGATTATTCCAAAGTCTCACACACTCTGCACATTGCCCAGCTGTGGCTCTCTGTGTTAATTTACATCTTAGGAAGAAGAAGCTTCTCTGATGACACCTGAGCAAGACACTGATGTATGGGTATAGGGAGAAGTCATTTTTCTTGCTATGGCAGGACAATAGTGCTTAGTTTTTCTAGTTTTGGATAACCTATCCAGTTTCAGGTTTTTTTCTAGCTGAGCAGTGTCATGTCCATCTCAGGTCAAGGGCTGTAAATCTAGACAGAGAGTCCTCGGTTACTCTTGCAACATCTGGGTCATTTTTGTACAATCTTGCAGTCAGGTCACCATAGGCGACTGCAGGGTTTGTGGCTGGATTCCTAATCACCTTGCTCCTCTATTAGTGTGCAAAGTACCTTCTAGTATCATGAATTCTAGTCAGTTGGGGGTAAAGGCCCTAGATAGGCTCCAGTTTTACTTTTCACATTCAATGAAATGTTGTGTTATCTTCAACAATGGGGCCCTGCTAAAATTTGTGATGAGTAACCAATGGCTTTAGTAATATCCTGAGACGTTTGGAGGTTTCCTTGGTACCAAATATCCATGTATTTACAAAGCTCTTTTTTTGTTTCCGTTTAGGATAAAGTCTGTTCTTCCTAATTCTGACTCTTGTTCATGGGCTTATACACAGATAGCTTCTAGTATATCATATTACTGGGAAATTCTCAAAAAAATCCTCTTTGACACTGAGACTAATGCCAAAATATTTTTCACTTTTGGATTCATTAGTAAATGTAATTTTTATGTCTTTATATGTAATATGAAAGAAACCAAATGCATGTGTTAAACTCTACTCTTTATTACTAATTAACTCTATTATCTTGAGGTCTCTTGACAATATTGTTCTCTTTACTTATAAAATACTGATTATAACACCCAATGATTATAAACACTTCACCAAGTGTGAATGAAAGTGTTATGATATGATCTCAATAGATATTAATTATTTTAATGTCTTGTATATTTTAATTGGAGACAACTCTATGTGACTCATCCATAAAGTCATCTATTTACTTCTAGAATATTGAATTCAGGAGGACAAGTACATTGTATTTCTCAGCTTTCAAGCACAGAAAAGCTTTTAAAGTAGTATTCTCTACTCTCTATCCCATGTCTTTCCTATAGTAATCTTTGCCATTAACTATAACCAATTTAGCATTCTACATCCATTTGTTATGGGGAAAATTAATGTGGTTGAATACAGATACTGAAATAGTGTAAAACTGCTGACTTTCCTGAAATTAGAAACAAATAAATGATTGTCTAAAGCCAATCTCCAATATTCTGTGGGATATCCTAAACTTAAGGGGAGGGAAAAATCAGAGTCATCAAACACAGGGAATTCTGATATTAATGGACTGCTTAGTAAGGCATTTTTCTATCCCTTCCTAAGAGTCCGGTTGCTGTGCTGTTTTTGAACAGGCTTGGAAACACTGTTGTACTACTGAATGGTCTACAAGTAGCATCTCCCTCTGGAGAATCAATCTCCAATGTTCTAGATATTTATAATGAAGCTAAGTATTTGACAGTCTTTAAAGGTGGAGAAGTCACTCAGGTTACTGAGTGTTACAGGTTCAGGAATCTGGGTAAGAAAGATTTGTCTAGAGGAGCAAGAAAGAATCAATTATTTATATCTACTTTGACCCAAAAAGACATGTTATCTGCAACATACATTTTGATCAATAAAAGTATGAGGAGATGGGAAAACTTCAGATCTGGAGAGGTCTTCACATGGAGAATTAGGGACAGGATGGGCATGTCCTCTGTGAGCTGATATTTAAGCACAAAGGACGGTGCTTCTCATGATGTGCTAATGAGGAAAAGTCTACCTGCTGACACCCTTCCCCCACCCCATGAGGAAGCCATCCTCTACAGAACCTTGTCATCTACTAGTGTCTGAGAGATTCTCAACTGATTGTCACCAAGAAAAATGTATCAAGTACAGTGGAAAAGAGCAGAGTAGACATGGCCAAAGTAGATATTAAAGTTTACACCAAAAATGTATTTGAGGTTTACAAACCCAAAGTTATTCACTTTTAATTTTGTATTGTTTATAATTTAAGGCAATAGTGATCACAATAATGAATTTAGTAGGTTAGAGAGAAGATATATAATGTTTTTAGAACTAGTCTTTTCAGGGATAATTCAGTGTATAAAAGCATTTGCTACCCAAGCCTGACTTTAGTTTTTGGAAACCACATAAAAAGACATATGTGATAGCAGCCATGCATCTACAGGCCCAGAACTCCTATGACAAGATGGTAGATAGAGACAGGAAATTGTAGTCATTTAAAAGGATTATTCATGTGTCTCCTTTCCTTCCTTCCTCCAACAACTCCCAGATACCCTCAAAATTCCTCCCATGTTCCCCATCTTCTCTATTTAATGGTCCCTTTTTCTTTATTATTGTTACATATATATGAATGAATATGTATGCACATACAAATACAAATATGAAGACATTCCATTTAAGACAGTGTTCCAAAGTCTTGCACTATCTTGCATATTGTCTAGGTGTGGATCTCTGTGCTTTTCCCCATCCACTGCAAGAGGAAGCTTCTCTGATTATGCATATTCAACCCGGTAAGTCCATTTATGTTGGTAATGTGTATTTAAGGTTGAGTACTCTGTTTGGACAGGCAATGAAGTAGCCCATTCCTGGGAGAGGTTACTTCTTCTCTCAGGGAGTCATTAGTTGCCTATAGTTCATTGTGTGGTAGTGGAAACCCATGAAATTTTCTACCTTTCACATGAACACATTCATTGATATTACTATTATTCCATTCTTGTTTGTGTAGCAATTTCTAAAGTAGATGCTTTGACAGGTGATTCTCTGGTAGTCTGGATCTCATATCTTTTTTCATCCTCCTCTTCTACAATGTTCCCAGAGCTACAGGTGCAGATATGTCTGTTAGGTCTAGGGTTCCATGATCTGTTGATTCCTACAGTGTGTCCAGTTGTAATTTTCTGTATTAGTCTCCATTAGTAGGATGCATTTGTTATCCCAGGATTCCTGCAGACAGATGTGATATGGAGACAGGAGAAGTGACCAGAAACTCATGCACCTGCAAACTTACAATATGCAGGATGGCAACAGAAATCCAGATACCATCCTCCACATGGTGGAAGGTGAGGTTCTAACTCCATCATGTTGTCCTCTGACCTCCACATATACACTGTTGCACATGTAGGAAGACAGGCAGACACAGACTCATATACACATTTATGTATAAGTACATACATGTAGACACACACACACACACACACACACACACACACACACACACACACTTAAAACTGTACCAGGTCTTTAAATAGTATTTTCCTGTATTATTTGTATATCATCCAGAATCTTTTATGTAATTTATTTATTTATTTATTTATTTATTTATTTATTTATTTAGGGCTGAGGACTAAACCCAGGGCCTTATGCTTGCTAGGCAAGCTTTCTACCAATAAGCTAAAGCCTCAAACCTCTGTAGTCTTTTTAAAAGTTGTTTTTACACACACACACACATACACACACACACACACACACACACACACACACACGTCTCTCTCTGTGTGTGGTTGTACAGTGAGCTTCATGTCATGCGAGCTTATGGTGTTATTATGTCAGTGCTGGGGTTCTGAACTCCAGTCCCCATCATCACCAGACAAGTGTATTATGATGTGAGTCTTCCTCAGCCAACTTGTTTTTTCTTAAACATTGCATTCTAAAACTGTTTTATCCTTTTGTAAACAAAGATACAAATGCATAATGTTGGCCAGTGGGAATAGCATATTACATTCAAAATGTTTATGTCACCAAATAATCAATTAAAGACAATTGTATGAAAGTGATTTTTTTCTTTCTTATACAGAAGATAGGAAATACAGAGAACAAAAGAGTGAATTTCAGAGAAAATGTATTTTTTTAATTTAGAAATAGTTCTAATAGTCTATTTTATTAGAGTTTTCTAGCTTCCTTCTATAAGAGCATAAAGATGAAATAAAAGAATTTTATTACTAGTTGTAGGGATATTAAACACCATTTGCTATAAATCACAGCACATTAGTGACTAATGTTCAGTAATTTCTTCCCCCATGTCATATTTGGAGCAGAACTGATTTAAGTGAAGGTAAAATTATGAAGTATGCGCAGTAATTACTGAACTTATTAGAAAAATAATTCAGTAGTCATAGAATTATTTGGAACATTATTTCAAATTCTTTCCAGTCTCTTACATCCTGGGAGCAGAAGTGTGGACTCATTAGTACGTTCTCTATAAAGTTGATTAATTTTGATGGACAGGGTTGATTTTATGGTTACCAATTAATGGTGCCTCAAGTATTCTGTCTGAGTTGGGAATCTTGGCTACACTGAATCTTCTTTTCCTCTAACAGTGAAGTTCCAAATTCCTTCGCTTCGTCATCGTTTATCACTAAGTCATTTCCCTCCACTGTCTGTCCTTCTCACTTACTGCTTCTCATTCCCAATTCATGCCTAATCTTAATCATTTCTTCCGTCCAAATTGTCCTCTGCTTCAATCATATTTCCTGAGCTCATGAAGAGACTTAATTCAATAATTTTATACAGTTCTGTATAAATAACATTTCTCTACACATCCTCACTTACCAATGAAGGGCAGTAAGAAGTCACAGGTTGGGGAATTAAGAGAAACACAATGGGTATCTGCAGCCACAGCAGTTGTGGTGGACTATTTGTTGAACATGTTTTTCTTTTTTTTTCCCCTGAGGTGATGTGAACAAGTATCTAATAACCATTGATCATACACTAATGAAAAATGATTTTATCAAGTGTATCTTAGAGAAACAGTGAGTTTATTGAGATTATTTACCTCAGAGGTCCTCAACCTTCCTAATCATGTGACACTTTCATACAGTTCCTCATGATTTGGTGACCCTCTAACCATAAAATTATTTTCATTGTAACTTCATAACTGTTGAATCATAATGAAAATATCTAATGTGTATGATATCTGGCATGCAACACAAACACAGTTGAGAATTACTGACTTACAGGAATATGGAGAATAGTATGTACAGAGTCATGAATAACTAAAAGACAAGACTGAGAAGCAATTATATAAAAATGGCTTTTCATTCTTATATGGGAGACAGAAAATACAGCAAATGAAAGACTTGCTATTAGAGAAACTGCATTTTAAAATTTGGAAATAGGTCTAACAAAGGCATTGCTGAAAAGCCCTCCTCATCCACTCATGTAACCTGCACCCCTAGAGCTCCCTGTACAACTTCTAAGCACCCTAAGGGATACAGGTCCTCTCCTTTGTTGTCCTTACTATTTATATAACTTTGCAGAAAGCAACTATTGGTTTCAGGAGCTTTCTGTTTTAGTCCCCAAGAAAGCAGAGCTGTGGTTTAGAGCAAGTGCTTACTTAGTAACTGTCCTAAACTGCAAAGCGTGTAGGATATCCACACAGATAACAGTGCTGCCCAGCCACCAGAAATGAACAGTGTTAAGTTGTAAGAAAACAAATATTCTTCAATTTCTGGACATTTCATCCTGAAATTCTTTAAGGACAGACTGCAGGGCTTGTATCCCACTTTCTAAGAAAGAAAGGGAAAGGCAGGTGCAGAGTCTGTGATCTAAGAGTAAGTTGATCTATGCCCAATGACAGAGAAATGGATGGGATCTACATGAACATCCTGAATGACAGGGGGAGTAATGAAGGGCAAAGTTTGAGGGAAAGAAAGCTTAGGGGAGCAGGAGATCCCAATAGAATCAAGAACAGAAAGGGAGAACAAGGAATAACAGACCATGATAAATGATGACCACATGAGAACAGGAATAGGCAGAGTGCTCGAGAGGTCCCCAGAAATCCACAATGATATATCCTCTGTAGACTGCTGGCAATGGTCAAGAGAAAGCCTGATCTGACCTAGTCTGGTGATCAGATGGCCAAACACCCTAACTGTCATGCTGGAACTCTCATCCAATAACTGATGGAAGAGGATGCAGAGATCCTCAGCCAGGCCCCAGGTGGAGCTCCAGGTGTCCAACTGTTGAGAAAGAGGAGGGTCTGCAAGAGTGTGAATTGTTGAGGCCAAGATTGGAAAAGCACAGGGACAAATAGCCAAACGAATGGAAGCACATGAATTATGAACCAAAGGCTGTAGAGCCCCCAGCTGGATCAGGCCCTCTGGATAAGTGAGTCAATTGAATAGCTTGATCTGTTTGGGAGGCATCCAGGCTATGGGACCAGGACCTGTCCTTAGTGCATGAGCTGGCTGTTTGAAACCTTGTGCTTACACAGGGACATTTTGCTCAACCTGGAAGGAGGGGACTGGACCTGCCTGTACTGAATCCACCAGGTTTAAATGAATCCCCAGGGGAGTCTTGGCCCTGGAGGAGATGGGAATGGAGTGGAGGGGATAGGGGAAAGGTGGGAGCGGGGGTGGAAGCGGGGAGGACAGGGGAACCCATGGCTGATGTGTAAAATTAAAACACATAATAATAAAAAAAAGAAAAAAAGAGTAAGTTGATCTATAAGGCATAATCAAAAGATTAGTAAAAAATGTAGTAGGTATTCCTACTGAATTTGGAAAAATAACACTAACATCTAATAGAAACTCAAAACTAAAAATAATTACACAAGTAAACTCAAGGAACACACACTGTATATTACACATGAATTTGCCAGCTATGGTTATGGCACAAGTGGTAAGAGTGCTTGCCTTGCATGGACAAGACCTTGGGTTTGACCCTTAGTATCATATAAACCAGGGGTAATGGTGATGGCTATCATCCCAGTTCTCGAGGTAGAAGCAGAAGCAGGAAGATTAGGAGTTGAAGATCACCCTTAGCTAGAAGGTGAGTTGGAAGTTAGCTTGTGTTACATTAACTGCAATTCAAGGAGAAAAAGGAAAAGAAAAGTTATGACTTAGAAAGAATTTAATATATTATGATGACTGACTTAAGAGGAGAAAGGAAGGGATATGACTAATTTTCTCCACTAAAGCATTATTAATACAGACCTCTACACTTGACCACACATCCTACAAACTGGTAGAGAGCATTGTGCAGACACTAAAGTACACTTTTGGGGAGGAGGGGCACAACAGAGAAAAGTCCCCCTGAAGGACTAGAAAGAAGTTAAGTGTTAAGTATCCCCAAATCCAAGTTGAGCACAGACAAAGAAAGAGAAGCCACTGAACACTCAGGACCTGTGTGCTTTCAAAGCCCATTTTAGTAATCCTCTTCAAGCCTGAAGAAAGCCAAGATGCTCATTCCTCTAAGACTAATGTAGGAATTTCTTTAATGGCTTCACAGAATGCATAAATGGAGTAGCAGCCTGGAGTCTTGTACATTTTTAATATTTTTAGAAACTTAGTAACTTAGATGAAATGGGCAAAGTTCTTGAAAAGCACAACTTATAAAAATTGACTCAAATGAGAGCCCAGCCTTCCCTCTATTTCATATACAGATAACACAAGCACAGGCTTTCTTTTCTTTTACTAATTACAAAATCAATCTCTTTGTTGGATAAAGACTTTACCTGAATAAGTTGTTATTAGTGTATGAGTAAGCATTTATCAGTATATAATTAACTATACATAATTATACATATAGATTAGGACATGGTAGTTTCATGTGTGTATGTAATGTACAATGATCATATATTTCCTGACTACCATTTCTTGTCCTCCCAACCCCATCCTTCCCTTAGTCTATCTAGGTCTCTCTCTCTCTTTCAGGTCTTTTTGCTTGTTGTTGTACTTCTTTGATTGTTTCATTTTGTTTTGTGTTTTGTTTTTCTTTTTATTAGGTTTCATTAGTGTGTTCATAGACAAGTATGGGAATGTTTCCAAGAGCTTATCTACCTTATAATGGACTATAACACTGAAGAAATTTTTTTCTACTTCTTGATCAAATGTTATCTGTACATAATTCCTTAGGAGGGGGCAGGTATCACATCTGAGTCAGTTTTTATGTGTAGTACTCTGGATGGACTTTGTCTATTTCATCTAAGTTACTAACCTATTAGAAATATACATCTATATAATGATACTCTGAGATCTATTTAATACATTATCTTATCACTTAGACATACATATTTTACTGAATGTCTTTATTACATGTTTGTTATCACCTGAATGTATTCCCACAAATTTATGTCTTAAAACTTAAATGCTAGTGAGATAGGGGAAAGAGATGGAGACTTTGGGATGTGGGGAATGGGGATATCCCATCTTCCATAAATAAAAAATAAAGAAAGAAATTAAAGACTTCCTAGAGATCAATGAAAATGAATACACCACATACCCAAACTTATGGGACACTATAAAAACAGTGCTAAGAAGGAAATTCATAGCACTGAATGCCCACATAAAGAAGCTGGAGAAATCTCATGCTACTGACTTGACAGCATACTTGAAAGCCCTTGAACAGGAATAAGCAAAGTCTCCCAGGAGGAACAGACACCAGGCAATTATCAAATTGAGAGCTGAAATTAATAAAATAGAAATAAAGAGAACAATACAAAGGATTAATGAAACAAAGAGTTGGTTCTTTGAGAAGATCAACAAGATAGACAAGCCCTTATCCAAACTAACCAAAGGACATAGAGAAAGCATCCAAATTAACAAAATCAGAAATGAAAATGGGGACATAACAGCAGACACTGAGGAAATCCAGAGAATCATCAGGTCATACTTCAAAAACCTCTACTCCACAACTGGAAAATCTAAAAGAAATGGATAATTTTCTGGATAGGTACCACATACCTAAATTAAATCAAGACCAGATAAACCATTTAAATAGAGCAATAACCCCTAAGGAAATAGAAGCAGTCATTAAAAGTCTCACAACCAAAAAAAGCCCTGGACCAGATGGTTTCACTGCAGAATTCTACCAGATCTTCAAAGAAGACTTAATACCAATACTCTTTAAATTGTTCCACACAATAGAAGCAGAAGGTATATTACCAAACTCCTTCTATGAGGGTACAATTACCCTGATTCCTAAACCAAACAAAGATGCAACAAAGAAAGAGAACTACAGACCGATCTCCCTCATGAACATTGATGCAAAAATACTCAATAAAATTCTGGCCAACAGACTCCAAGAACACATCAAAACAATTATCAACCATGGTCAAGTAGGCTTCATCCCAGGCATTCAAGGGTGGTTCAACATATAAAAGTCCATCAATGTAATACACCATATAAACAAACTCAAAGTAAAAAAAACACATGATCATCTCACTAGATACAGAAAAGGCATTTGACAAAATCCAACACTCCTTCATGATAAAGGTCTTGGAGCGATCAGGAATACAGGGAACATACCTAAACATAATAAAGGCAATCTACAGCAAGCCAACAGCCAACATCAAATTAAATGGAGAGAAACTCAGAGCAATACCACTAAAATCAATCAAGGCAAGGCTGTCCCCTCTCCCCATACTTATTCAATATAGTACTTGAAGTTCTAGCCAGAGTTATAAGACAACACAAAGAGATTAAGGGGATAAAAATTGGAAAGGAAGAAGTCAAGCTCTCCCTATTTGCAGATGACATGATAGTATACATGAGTGACCCCAAAAATTCAACCAAGGAACTGATACAGCTAATAAAAACCTTCAGCAACATAGCAGGATACAAGATCAACTCAAAAAAATCAGTAGTCCTCCTATATACAATAGACAAACAGGCTGAGAAGAAAATCAGAGATACATTACCCTTTACAATAGCCACAAATGATATAAAATACCTTGGGGTTACTCTAACTAAGCAAGTGAAGGACCTATGTGACAAGAACTTTTAAGTCTCTGAAAAAAAAATTGAAGAAGATGTCAGAAAAATGGAATGATCTCCCATGCTCATGGATAGGCAGGATTAACATAGTAAAAATGGTGATCTTACCAAAAGCAATCTACAGATTCAACGCAATTTCCATCAAATTACCAACACAATTCTTCACAAATCTGGAAAGAATAACACCCAACTTCATATGGAAAAACAAAAAACCCAGGATAGCCAAAAGATGCCTCTGGAGGCATCACAATCCCCGACCTCAAGCTCTACTATAGAGCTATTGTAATAAAAATAGCTTGGTACTGGCATAAAACCTGACATGTGGACCAATGGAATCAAATTGAAGACACTGACATTAGCCAGCACACCTATGAACATATAATTTTTGACAAAGTAGTCAAAAACATACAATGGAAAAAAGAAAGCATCTTCAACAAATGGTGCTGGCATAACTGGATGTCAATGTGTAGAAAGCTGCAAATAGATCCATATCTGTCACCATGCACAAAACTTTAGTCCAAGTGGATCAAAGACCTCAACATAAATCCAGTTGCTCCGAACCTGATAGAAGAGAAAGTAGGAAGTAGTCTTGAACACATTGGCACCCGAGATCACTTTCTAAATATAACACCAGTAGCACAGACACTGAGAGAAACAATCAATCAATGGGCCCTGTGGAAATTGAGAAGCTTTTGTAGAGCAAAGGACATGGTCAACAAGACAAAGTGACAGCCTACAGAATGGGAAAAGGTCTTCACCAACCCCACATCTGACAGAGGGCTGATATCCAGAATATATAAAGAACTTAAGAAATTAGACATCACAATGCCCAACAATCCAATTAAGAAATGGGCTATAGAACTAAACAGAGAATTCTCCACAGAGGAAGTTCAAATGGCTGAAAGACATTTAAGGAATTGCTCAACATCCCTAATTATCTGGGAAATGCAAATCAAAACGACTCTGAGATACCACCTTACAGCTGTCATAGTGTTTAAGATAAAAAACACAGAAGACAGCTTATGCTGGAGAGGATGTGGAGCAAGGGGAACTCTCCTCCACTGCTGGTGGGAATGCAAGCTTGTACAGCCACTTTGGAAATCAGTATGGCGCTTCCTTAGAAAATTGGGAATCCATCTTCCCGAAGACCTAGCTGTAGCACTCTTGGGCATATGCCCAAGGAATGCTCAAACATACCACAAGGGAATTTGCTCAGCTATGTTCATATCAGCATTGTTTGTAATAGCCAGAACCTGGAAACAACCTAGATGCCCTTCAACTGAAGAATGGATAAAGAAAATATGGTACATATACACAGTGGAGTACTACTCAGCAGAGAAAAACAATGACATCATGAGGTTTGCAGGCAAATGGATGGATCTAGAAAAAATCATCCTGAGTGAGGTAACCCAGACTCAGAATGACAAATAGGGTATGTACTCACTCATAGGAGGATATTAGATGTAAAACAAAGATGACTAGACTCCTACACAACTCCAGGGAGGCTACCTAGAAAATGGGACCCTAGGAAAGACCCAGGGATCACCCAATGACAGAGAAATGGATGAGATCTACATGAACAACCTGGACAACAGTGGGAGTAATGAAGGGCAAGATTTGAGGGAAAGAAAGCTTAGGGGAGCAGTTGAAGGCCATGAGAAAAACCAAACTGAAGTCACCCAGGAGAAAGTAAATTCTGCCTCTGGGGTACCTTCCAACTTAAGCTCCAAAAACTCACACCTACATCTCTCGCCAGCTGATCTGAGATTTCAGTCTTGTCAATTAACACAACTATACTGGTTAATTCCTTAGAACAATTATTTATCTGTATTAGTCTCTAGAAGAACAGAACTGAGAGGATGAATTCATATATTAAATATTTTATTGAAACAGTTAACTTAGAAGTACTAGCAACATGTGTATCACATCTGAGTGCTGAGACCCCTGGAGTTGCTTGTTCCTGAGGCTAGTGCCTCAGAGTTAGAGTACACCTATGGTGGCTATCTTATGAGACTGGAGGGGCCTGACAGCCCAGTAATTGTCTAGTCTATGGGGCAGGGAGCCTCAGCTGTCCTAATTTGGTCCTGAAAACCTGGGCCTTCCTGAAGAGCCTAGTGCTCAGTCAATGATGGAAACCTAGAAAGTTCTGATATGTACAATGGACCCTGCAGAGGCAATACCAGGGAGAATCAAACCAGCCAGGAGAAGGAGTGAAAAAGGAGCAAAGGAATGATCTTCCTTCAGCCACGCACTTTTTATCTGGCCAGGTACCAGAAGGCAGTATCCACATTTGAGGGGGGCCTTCCCACATCGATTAAGGCAACTATGGTACTTCCTCAGTTGAAGCTCACTACTCAGATAAACCTAATTAGTGTCAAGTTGACATAAAAACAACCTTCATACTATCTGTCATCTGTCTGTCTGTCTTTCATCTACCTACTATCATCTGTCTATCTATCTATCTATCTATCTATCTATCTATCTATCTATCTATCTATCTAATCTATAGACCAATCTATTTATCTAGCATTGGAGATTGTATAATAAAGTGCTTGCAATTTCCTTGGTTGGTATAGGAAGAATTTGTACTGTCTAAATACATTTCCATAGGTATACAATAGAGATAGCAGAAAAGAGAATTTCTAGGAAATGTGACTTTACTGTTCTAATATATTACGGTTGGTACATGAAATACAATGCAAAAAAGAG
The DNA here is from genome assembly GCF_903995425.1 of Onychomys torridus. Classification (NCBI taxonomy): domain Eukaryota; kingdom Metazoa; phylum Chordata; class Mammalia; order Rodentia; family Cricetidae; genus Onychomys; species Onychomys torridus. The sequence goes on from NC_050453.1 coordinate 74,961,753, forward strand.
AGTAAGTATAATTTTAAAACTTCCTTTCATTTCATTTTTTGAATATATTCAAGACCAAAATAGGCAGATATGAATTTGTACTACTTTGGTTAATTGGTTGCCATTGGAAAAAGAAGTTATTTTCCAAGCCTTACTTTATTAAGAAATGTAATATAGCCCAGTTTCCAGCCATTTGGCAGGCCCTACGGGAAGGCTTCTCTTTTCCAAGACTGCAGGCAGACCCTGCAGTCTCCACACCCTACCCCCACACCCTTTTGCCCAAGACCCTAGCCACTTCCTGAGACTCAGAGACCAGCCCCCAGTTCCAATCCGCCCTGGAACTCCCATCTGGACCAGAGAGACCCTCCGGTGGACACTACAACCTCAACACCTTGCTCCCACACCCATCTGCTGGAGACCCCAGCCACTTCCAGAGACTTAGAGACCAGCATCCAGCATTCCATCCTGCCTCGGAACTCCCATCTGGAAAAGAGGAGCTCCCATCTGGACAAGATAAAGAGACCCCAGGGACTTTGTGAGACTCAGAGTCCAGCCCCCCAGCTCCTATCTGGCCAGCACTCTCATCTGGACCAGAGCTCCCATCTGGCCCAGAGCTTCCATCTGGACCAGAGAGAGGCTCCCTAAATCTGTCAGCTCTGTCTGGACCAAGAACACTGATAAGACCAAGAAGGAATCCATGAGGAGATGGGCAGACATCAAGACAGAAGTACATACAACAAAATAAAGAGCAATACAGCATCACTAGAACCTAGCCCTTCTCCAACAGCTAGACCTGAACATCACAGAATGGAAGAAGCAAAAGAAAACAACCTTATAAGTAATATCATGAAGAGGCTAGAGCCTTATATAGAAGAAATCAAGAATTTGTTTTGCCTGAGGATCGGCCAGCTGACCATGTACAAATTGAGATAGTCAAGACAAAGCCCAAGGGTCAAATGTCAAGACAAGAATGAGGCCAACCAAGGGTCCCAGGAGGGACGGCAGGAGGGTGGTTAGCCAGGGAAATGCAGAGAACCAATTTTGCAACCAGCCTAGCTCTTGATCCCTTTCTTTTTGCACTTCTCTAAGCCTTCATGGACCTTGGCCATGCTATCCCTTGCTACTCCTGTGTGATCAGTATAGAAGCAACACTCTTCCTTAAGAGCGGCACAGAGGCCTCCTTGCTGTAAAAAGAGGAGGTTGAGCCCTCTGCAGTTTTGGAGGACCACTTCTGAAAGGGAGGTGAAGGAGGATTCAAGGGTGGAAATGCCTCACTCAAGCTGTACTATATCTTCATCTATGGAAATTCTAAGCTCTGAATAATGTTGATTAGATAAAACCAGGGAGGCTATGCCCATAACAGCCCCTGCAGCCCCCACCCCCAGGAGGACAGCTAAAGTGACCATGGTCACAGGCTCACTTTTTGAGCTTTGGGGGCATGAGGGCAGCCGGCTCTGCCAGAGTCTTCTCTTCCCATCTTCCAGAGAATTGATATGGAGAATAATAGGTTAGCCTAGGGTTAAGCTAAACCAATATGCAAAATAAGGGAGCAGAGGGATTATTTAAATGAAGAGAAATGCATGGTGTTAGGCCATCAGTACAGGCCCACCAAGTATCATTGGCAGGGAGAAGATATCCAGACTTAAGGGAGGTACTTAGGTTATCTGTGACATTGCAAAGGGGTTGATAAAGGGGGGGGGGGATGATAGTGCCTTGGGTGACAAGGCAGTGGCCTGAGCCCATAACCTGGGAGAGTGTAAGGCGAGATGCAGGTGGCTCTTGCCAGCGACAATCATGTGGGTCAGTGGTTAGGGAGAAATCTAAATTAACAGCCACTCCTTCATAAAATGGTGGGGCAGAATGATAGCAAATCCAGCAGGAGTCAACCAAATCAGGCTTGGAGATATTAAGTACCTGGTAGTTTTTTGCTATAAGGGTGGTAATCATATCTTTGGTAGTTGGTGGGGGAGGTGGGAACATGGGAGAAAAACCCGTGGATGTCTGAGATATATTGGTTGTAAGAAAATCACCCCTGGGCACCATCCATCCTGGGAGGACCTGCCCAACTTCAACCCAGTTTCCAGCCACTTAGTGGGCCCTGTGGGAAGGCTCCCCTTTTCCAAGACTGCAGGCAGACCCTGCACTCTCTACACCCTGCCCCCACACCCATTTGCCTGAGACCCCAGCCACTTCCTGAGAATCAGAGACCAGCTCCCAGCTTCCATCCTGCCCTGGAACTTCCACCTGGACCAGAGGTGAGTGCCTGGGGTCACACCCAGAGAGGTCCACACCTGAGTCACAGCCCGTGGTAACAGCCACTCTGGAGAAGACCTGCCCAACTGGGCCCCAGGTTCTGGCCATAGGGCAAGACCCCCCATCCCCACCAGGAACGTTACCCCTCTCCAAGACCCTCTGGTGAACCCTACAACCTCCATGCCCTGCCCCCACACCCATCTGCTGGAGACCCCAGCCACTTCCTGAGACTTAGAAACCAGCCTAAGCTTCTATTCTGCCCTGGAACTCCCAGCTGGACAAGAGGAGCTCACATCTGGACAAGATAATGAAACCCCAGGGACGTCCTGAGACTCAGAGACCAGCCCCCCAGATCCTATCTGGCCAGCACTCTCATCTGGACCAGAGCTCCCGTCTGGCCCAAAGCTTCCATCTAGACCAGAGAGAGGCTCCCTAAATCTGTCAGCTCTGTCTGGACCAAGTACACTGATAGGACCAAGAATGAACCCACATGGAGATGGGCAGACGTCAAGGCAGAAGTACATACAACAAAATAAAGAGCAATACAGCATCACCAGAACCTAGCCCTTCTCCAACAGCTTGACCTGAACATCATGGAATGGAAGAAGTAGAAGAAGAAGAAGAAGAAGAAGAAGAAGAAGAAGAAGAAGAAGAAGAAGAAGAAGAAGAAGAAAACAACCTTATAAGTAACATCATGAAGAGGCTAGAGCCTTATATAGAAGAAATAAAAAATAAAGTAGAGGAACAAACAAAAAATGGGAAGAACGCTATTAAAACTAGAGGAAAGCACAATTAAAGCAGAAGAAAACAATAAGTCCCTGAAAGATAATCATGAAAAAGCAACAAAACAGATGAGGGAAACAGTCCAAGACCTGAAGAGGGAAATAGAAAAAAATGAAGAAGACACTAGCAGAAGGAATGCTGGAAATAGAAAATCTGAGTAAACAAACAGGAACTTCAGATTGAAGTATAACCAACAGAATGCAAGAGATGGAAGAGAGGATCTCTGGTGTTGAAGATACAGTAGAAGAAATAAATTCATCAGTCAAAGAAAACACTAAAACCAACAAAGTCATGACACAAAATGTCCAAGAAATTTGGGACACCATGAAAAGACCAAACCTATAAATAATAGGGATAGAGGAAGGAGAAGAATGCCAACTCAAAGGCACAGAAAATATATTTAACAAGATCATAGAAGAAAACTTTCCCAACTTAAAGAAGGAAATGCCTGTGAAGATACAAGAAGCCTATAGAACACCAAACAGACTAGACCCCCCAAAAAAGTCCCCTTGCCACATAATAATTAAACAACTAAATGTACAGAATAAAGAAAAAATATTAAGGGCAGCAAAGGTAAAAGGCCAAGTGACTTATAAAGGCAAACCCATCAGAATAACACCCAATTTCTCAATGGAGACTTTGAAAGCCAGAAGGACCTGGACAGATATAATGCAGACACTAAGAGACCATGGATGCCATCCTAGACTAATATACCAAGCAAAACTTTCAATCATCATAGATGGACTGAACAAGACCTTCCAAGACAAAACCAGATTTAAACAATACTTATCCATGAACCCAGCCCTACAGAAAGCACTAAAAGGAAAATTCCAACCTAAGGAAGGCAGATACACCCATGAAAACACAGGCAATAGATAACACCACAGCAGTAAACCCCAAAGAAGAGAAGTACACACACACTACCACCAAAAAATAAAAACAGGAACGAACAATCACTGGTCATTAATATCCCTTAATATCAATGGACTTAATTCACCTATAAAAAGACACAGACTAACAGAATGGATACAAACACAGGACCCATCTTTCTGCTGCATACAAGAAACACACCTCAAATTCAAAGACAGACACCTCCTAAGAATAAAAGGCTGGGAAAAGACTTTCCAATCAAATGGTCTTAAGAAGCAAGCTGGTGTAGCCATCCTACTATCCAGCAAAATAGACTTCAAACTAAAATCAACCAAAAGAGATGAAGAAGGACATTACATACTCATTGCAGGAAAGATCCGCCAAGATGAAGTCTCAATTCTGAACATTTATGCCCCAAACACAAGGGCAACCACATATGGATCAAGGGAATCTCTCCTCCACTGCAAGCTTGTACAGCCACTTTGGAAATCAATATGGTGCTTCCTTAGAAAATTGGGAATCCATCTCCCCCAAGACCCAGCTGTAGCACTCTTAGGCATATACTCAAGGAATGCTCAATCTTACTACAAGGGCATTTGCTCAGCTATGTTCATATCAGCATTGTTTGTAATAGCCAGAACCTGGAAACAACCTAGATGCCCTTCAACTGAAGAATGGATTAAAAATATATGGTACATATACACAGTGGAGTACTACTCAGCAGAGAAAAACAATGACATCATGAGGTTTGCAGGCAAATGGATGGATCTAGAAAAAAATCATCCTGAGTGAGGTAACCCAGACTCAGAATGACAAACAGGGTATGTACTCACTCATAGGAGGATATTAGATGTAAAACAAAGATGACTGGACTGCTACACAACTCCAGGGAGGCTACCTAGAAAACGGGACCCTAGGAAAGACCCAGGGATCACCCAATGACAGAGAAATGGATGAGATCTACATGAACAACCTGGACGACAATGGGAGTCATGAAGGGCAAGATTTGAGGGAACGAAAGCTTAGGGGAGCAGGAGATCCCAGCTGGATCAAGAACAGAAAGGGAATAACAGACCATGATAAATGAAGACCACATGAGAACAGGAATAGGCAGAGTGCTGGAGAAGTCCCCAGAAATCCACAATGATATATCCTCTGTAGACTGCTGGCAATGGTCGAGAGAAAGCCTGATCTGACCTAGTCTGGTGATCAGATGGCCAAACACCCTAACTGTCATGCTGGAACTCTCATCTAGTAACTGATGGAAGTGGATGCAGAGATCCTCAGCCAGGCCCCAGGTGGAGCTCCAGGTGTCCAACTCTCGAGAAAGAGGAGGGACTGCAAGAGCGTGAATTGTTGAGACCAATATTGGAAAAAGCACTGGGACAAATAGCCAAACGAATGGAAGCACATGAATTATGAACCAAAGGCTGTAGAGCCCCCAGCTGTATTTGGCCCTCTGGATAAGTGAGTCAATTGAATAGCTTGAACTGTTTGGGAGGCATCCAGGCTTGGGACCGGTTCCTGTCCTAAGTGCATGAGCTGGCTGTTTGGAACCTTGGGCTTACACAGGGACACTTTGCTCATCCTGGAAGGAGGGGACTGGACCTGCCTGTACTGAATCCATCAGGTTTAAATGAATCCCCAGGGGTTTCTTGGCCCTGGAGGAGATGGGAATGGAGGGGAGGGGATGGGGGGAAGGTGGCGGTGGGTGGGAGTGGGTAGGACAGGGGAACCCATGGCTCATGTGTAAAATTAAAACACAAATATAATAAAATAAGTTTAATAAAAAAGAAAGAAATGTAATAGAAAACAAATTATATGAAAACAGGTGATTGTTTAAATAGTATGTTATATGTGGACACTCAAATAATTTTCAGATTTTAAAAATCAAGTTGAGAAATATGAAGGATATGAAATGTAAGTATTGGTAAATCAAAAGCCACAAACCACATGACGATTTTCATCTGAAAAGTTGTGCCCAGGCTGATGTTCTGAACACTTATTCCCCAGCAGAGCATCCTCCTTTCAAACTGTGGAGACTTTAGTAGTTTGAGCATAGGTCACAGAATCAAGTCAGTAGGAGTGGGCTTTGAGTACATCTACACCCGTTTCCAGCCTTCTCTATTTCTAGCCCATTGCTTTCTGAGAAATATCTGCCCCATGCTCCCCTGCCATGGACAGAGCTGCTCCACCATGCCTTCTTCACTGTGAGGGATTGAGGGCTCCCTGAAACCATGAGCCTAAGGAAATATTTCCTATCTTAAATTGTTCCTGTCAAGCATTTTGTCCCTGCGATGAAGACAGTAAATAATATGCTTCAGAATTCAAATCTACATGTCTTCAAATGATGTTAAACACCTCAAGGCACTATAGAGACCTCTGTGTACAAAGATTGGTGGTTATTTTGATATTATATTCTATTTTAGAAATAATAATTAGCATGAATATTCTATAGTTCAAAAATTTAAAAATATGTTAATTACATTTTCAAAATAAATGATGCTAATGTGTGAGTTAGGAAAGAAAGCAAAGAGTTTCAAATTCCATGGAGTGAATGAAGGCAAGGAAGAGCCTGTGGTGGCCTCAGGCACCCATGGCTAAATGTGTATTGCACTGGTTTCACTTCCTGAAACTGTGAGTATCAGAACATTGCAGACACCATGATGGGGAGCTGAATTAAAATGAGTATAGCATCAGCTGTGCATTTCTACACCTGCACTTATGAAGCAATGAGAGAGAGAGAGAGAGAGAGAGAGAGAGAGAGAGAGAGAGAGAGAGAATGTGATAGAGTCTTCTGTTCAAATATTTAATGTCCAAATCTTAAAGTCAGTTCAAGGGACTGACTGGACCCTCTGCACATGTATTGCAGTTGTGTGCCTTGATCCTCTTGTGCTACTCCTGGCAGAGGGAGTGGGAGCTGTCATTGACTCTGTTGCCTGCTCTTGGGACCCTTTCCTCCTGCTGGGTTGCCTCCTCCAGCCTTAATAGGAGAGGAGGTGCCTAGTCCTGTTGCAACTTCATATGCCATGGCTGACTGACATGCATGGGAGGCCTGTGCTTTTCTGAACGGAAGGGAGAGAGAGTGGGTGGGGGAGGTGAGGAGTAGGGATGGGAAGAGTAGATGAATGGAAGGGAAACTGTGGTTGGGCTGGAAAAAACTAATTTATTAATCAATAAATTAACCTCAAAAGTCAGTATTCAGTCAAATCCAAAAGCAAAACCAAGACTGTGTCAAACCTGATATCCTTGTCATAGGCTAATCTTCTGCAGTACAAGATACCACAGGTGATAATGGTGACAAGCAAAGCATAAATCAGTTTTCCTATTTAAATATCAATGCCTAAGATAAAGATAAAATGATCTCCATCATGTACATAAAGATTTGATGGTAGTTGTGGGACTTCATTCCAATCATTTCACACATTGTAGCTTTGTACATTGATTAAAAAAGAAAATCATATTTGGATATTTTGGAAAGAGGACATGAGACTTTATTTTCTCATTTTTATTCACAGTATTGTATATTGCGGTTTGAATGTGAGCCGTCCTCCACTGGCTCATTGTCTAAGTACTTGGTCCTCTGGTAGTGGTACTATTTGGGAAAGGTGTGGAACCTTTAGAATATGGAATCTTCATGGAGGAAGTAGGTCGTAGGATGTAGACCTTGAAATTTCATCACCAGACCCTACTTCTTGTTTATTCTCCACCTACTGAATGCAGACACAATGTAACAGTCTGACACCTTGTGCTGTGGAAGAAGTAATTGCTAAGATACTCCATTACATTCATGTTTAAGCTTCAATATTTATGGATTCTGGTGCAGTTTCCCTGTGATCAATAACATGATAATCATAGCTTTGTGTGTGTGTGTGTGTGTGTGTGTGTGTGTGTGTGTGTGTGTGTGTGTGTGTGTGTTTGTGTGAGTGTTTCTTTTCTATTAAGTGTGTAAAACACACCAAAGAAAGTGTGGTCAAGACACAATTCTCAAGATGTTTAATTGTCAACTTTATGGAAGTTAGAATCACCATGGACACAGACCTCAGGGTGTGTCTATTTGTATGCTTCCAGAACAGTGGATCTGAGAAGCAACTACATACTCTGAATGTGGGCAGCACCATCGCATGGGCTAGAGTTGTAGACTGAGTAAAAAGGAAGAGGTGGATGAAATGTGCACAACTGCTGCATTCTCCTGCTGCTGTAATTACCCCACCAGGAGGGCCATACCCTCTACTTATGAAACAAAACAGACCCTCCCTTCTTTGGGTTGCTTTTGTAAGGTATTTTGTCAAAGCAATGAAAAAAGAAATTAAAATTATACTCCAGATATTCCTAAGTGGCTCATAGCCATGTTTCATTGAATAGTTAATCATCACATGGTTTATTCACCTCTAAATTTACAATCCTAGAAACATCCTTTAAGATGATTTCCCCAGCTGTCAGTCTAGTGTCAGTAAGCTCCCATAAGTTTGAGTCATCTGTCTCTATGGGTTTCCCTATCATGATCTTGACCCGCCTCTTCCCTCACTTCAACTGGATTCCCATAGCTCTGCCTCGTGCTTGGATATGGGTCTCTTCATCTGCTTCCATCAGTCACTAGATCAGTTACTACAGGTTTTATGATGGCAGGGTAGTCACCAATCTGATTACAGGGGAAGGCCAATTCAGGCACCCTCTCCACTATTGCTTGGGGCCTTAGCTGAGGTCATCCTTCTGGATTCCTGGGAATTTTCCTAGCATCAAGTTTTTCCTAGCCCCATATCTCTCTATCAAGGTATCTCTTTCATTGCTCTCCTACTCCATCCCTCCACCAACTCTACCATCCCATTCCTTCATGTTCTCATCCCTCATGCCCCCTCCTTTACCACCCCCCCCACTCCAATTTACCCAGAAGATCTCATCTCTTCCTCCTTTCTGGGGTGATCCACGCATCCCTATAAGGTCCTCCTTGTTACCTAGTTTCTCTGGAGTAGTAGATTGTGGTCTGGTTATTCTTTGGTTTATATCTAGTATCTACTTTTGAGTGAGTACATACTGTGTTTGTCTTTTTGGGTCTGGGTTACCTCATTCAGGATGTTTTTTTTCTAGTTCCATTCATTTTATGATGCCATTGTTCTTTACAGCTGAGTAATGTTCCATTGTTTAAATGTACCACATTTTCTGCATATAGGCGACAGTTTTAATAGCCTGGTCTGTTTGTGGGACCCCTGGCAATGGGACCAGGACTTATCCCTGGTACATGAGCTGGCTTTTTGAAGCCTGTTCCTTATGGTAAGATGCCTTGCTCAGCCTTGAGTGGGGGGAGGGAGTGGGTAGATGTGGGGTAGGGTGGGGGGTTGGTCCTGCCTCAACTGAACTTGCCAGGCCTTGTTTACTCACCATGGGAGGCCTTGCCTTTTCTGAGGAGTGGATGAGGGTGAGTTAGGGAAGGTGGGGGTGAGCAGGAGGAGGGTAGGGAGGGGAAACTGTGGTTGGTATGTAAAATGATAATTAAAAAAATAAAAAAGAATTAGTTCATCAACCTTGTATTTAAGTATTTGGAGTCAAAGCTATGAATATAATTCAGATATAATTGAATTCAGAGATTTTATATATAAAGAAATACAGATACGAAGCTATTGCTATTTTGTTCATGAAATACTCATGTTATTTAAGGAAGAATTTGGTTGCTGTTTTATATAAAATCTAACAACTGGATATTGAGAAATAATTCCTTAGCATTGTCTTAGGTTAAAGCCATGGACTTTATTGCACCTTCAATTTTCATATACTGTTTTAAGACTGAATATTTCTGTTGTCTGTGTGAGTACTAGTGTTGTATACATATCTATGTGTGTATGTGATATATGTGTATATATTATATGCACTTGTGTATAGTGTATATCTGTATATTCAAATGTGTGAAATATATGCATGTGTGTAGTATATGCAAGTGTGTGTTTATGTGTGTGAGCATGCGGCTATGTTTTTGTGACACTATTCATAGGGAGACATGAACAAATGTCTATGCACATCAGATAGGAAACCAAGGACAGACCAAACTAAGTACACCACCAAATTTCAGCTTTTACTGGTATTATTTATAGAAGAATGGGTGAGGAGTTATAGGAGATGATAATACTTAAAGACAGCTATATCATCAAAGCTCACCCTGGAATTGTGAGCTCAGGAAAGCTTGAACCCTGGGACCTAACTGCATAGCTTTTGTATGGTTCAACATGTCACAGAATATCTCTTCTATGCAGGTCAGCTGGTCTGAGCCTCTTCTACACATCAGGACTTGTCTGAAAGTGTCTCTTAGCAATCCTTACTGCTTATATATACCTGAGGAGGGGAAAGCCTAGTAAATCTGGTCAGTTTCAGGAACATCCTGAAGCTTTTGAGTTGTTTACTTTCTGAATTTTAAGGAGCTTCCCTGGAGGCTAAGATATTTTATCTCTCCTCAGAAGATCCAGACTCTAAAAATATTTCCCTCCATCATGGAATGTTTTATCTCCAAGGAAATTGCTAAATGACACAGAAGCCTATGGAAACAAATTTATTGCTGGGCAATTGGGTATGTTGACAGAAATAAAAGTGCTTGTGTCTTTATTCTTGATTTTGAATTGTTCCATACAGGGATAATCCAGGGCAGCAAGCAGGATTAAAGTCTATAATTTAGTTGGGAATCCTAGCAATTATTGAAGTGTGTGTGTGTGTGTGTGTGTGTGTGTGTGTGTGTGTGTGTGTTTCTTTGAGTACATTTGTGTGGGAGTATACATGCATGTATATGGAGGTCAGATAACAACCTTACTGTGGTTGCTCAGAAACAGCAATCTACCTTTTGATTTGAGACAGAATCTCTAAGTACACTGAGCTGCTGGTCACAATCCTATGGAGCATGTCTGCCTTTGTCTTCTCAGTGCTGTGATTACAAACATGCACCACCATGTCCAGAGTTTTTTTTACATTGGTTCTGGGATATTTAAGTCAAATCTTGAAGCCTTCTAGCCAAGTACTTTACTCGCTCTGGTACCCCTATTACCCAGGTGTGGTTGAATTCACTTTTGGGTTTTGTTGTTACTTGTCTAATATAATTTGATCCATACCATAGTGGATGTGCTACAACAAAAATAATAGACTGTAAAATTTATAAACAGCAAACTGAAATTTGTTACAGTATTTGAACCTAGCAAAGCTAAGATCCAAATGCCATTAGATCTTGTATCACTTGAGGATTTGTGTCCAACCCTTGTATCTTGGAACTTAGATTGTCAGGCATGAATTTGATGGACATAAACATGCAGAGCATAGAAGTGAGTGGAAACATAAAACAGAGCAAAATGAGAGCCAATAAGAAAGAGGATGTGTGTCATGGTGCACATAGAGATAGTTTCTGTGTTCTCACACAGTGGCAGGGGACAAGGCAGCTCTGTGGGCTCTCTTCTCAGAAGGCATGCATTTGAATATCCTTCATACTGATTCCATTATTTCAATAAGCTCTACCACCTATTGCCATCATTTTATGTCCTAGTCTCATATCTGTTGCCATGATAAAATATCCACACAAGTAATTTCAAAGAGAAAGGGGTTGTTTTACCTTTCAACTAAAAACTAAAAAGGTTATGACACAATTGTAGTGAAATTATAATGGCAGAATCCTGAAGCAACTAGTCACCTCACATCCACAGTCAAGAATGGAAGGAAATGAAGAAATGTGTAATTACTGGTGTGCGTTCTTGATTATATTCAGATTCACTTCTTCATCTCTAAATAGCTTAAGGACTCCTGCCTAGGGAATGCTGCTACTCATAGTGTTCTGTCTTCTCCCACAATTAATGTCATCAATATAATCTCCCACAGATATGTCCACAGTCAGCTTTCCCTAACATCATTCCTTGAAACTATTTTGCTTTGTTTAAAGCTGACATTAACACTAATCATTGAACCTTGGAAGTTAGATTTCTAGGCATGAATTTGGGGAGCATAAACACAAAGATCCTGGAAGTTGGTGAAAACATGGAACAGGAGAAAAATGGAGCCTAAAAAGAAGTCTACATAGCTGGTGGTGGTGTTGCAGAGGCAGGTAGATCTCTCTGAGTTTGAATCTAGCCTAGTCTACAAAGTGAATTCCAGGGTAGCCAAGGCTGTTACACAGAGAAAACTTGTCTGGGGAAAACAGATAATCAAACAAACAAACAAAAAAAAGAAGTCTATACATGTCTAATACAAAATTCTTGCAAACATAATTATGAATCATGCATCAGAGAAGAGATCAGATAAAGAGATTTCTTACTCTTTCAAAAATTGTGTGTGTGTGTGTAGTATGTATGTTCATATTCTTGTATGTAAGTGCAAATATGCACGTATCGCAGCTTACACTAACAGCTTACTGTTCCTTGTCTTCACTGTTGTTTAAAAACATGTGTACATATATGTATGTTTTAGAATGACTTCAGTGGCATTCATTGAGGATAACAAAATAAAACTTCATAATGTTACATAAAAAATATGGTCTATGTGATTTATTGGTTTTGGCCAGATTTCTCACCACACCCTAAGCCAAGTCTGCAAGGCCAGACGAGACACAGTCCTATTTGTGTCACAGAGTTATCCTTCCTCATTCCAGAGATTTGTGTGTGTGTGTGTGTGTGTGTGTGTGTGTGTGTGTGTGTGTGTGTGTGTGTTATACATTCCTACATTTCTATTCACCCATCTACATACTTGAAGAGTCCAGACATTGGTGTCAGGGTATCTTCCTCAATTGATTATCTCCATTGTTTCTTGAAACAGGGTCTTTGACTTGAGAAAGTGTTGGACAATTTGCTCAGCAAGCTCCCAGGTCCACCTGTCTCCATGTCCCATCCTTTTTCTTGGATTGTAGATACAGCGCAGGAGCACTGGATTTTATGTGGGTGCTAAAGATCCAAATGTCAGTCCTTGTGCTTTCCAGGAAGCCCCTTACTTGCTGAGCTCCCTCTCACACACTCATTGTTTTTAGTGGTATACATACATATGATCTCTAGTTGGATAACTTCCTTGAATTTCCACAGCCCATGTGTCTTTCTACAGCCTACTTCCCCCAAGGCCTGGCAGCTAATTTCTTCTACATCTTTTCAGAATTGCTCTTCTTTCTGCTTAGAGTTTCTATAATGCAGAAAGCAGGAGACAGCTACCAGTGTGTAATGCCCCTCTAGCACTGTGGAAACACACAATAAGCAAGGGGAACATCTGGAGTAAAAGGCTACCCAGACTGATTCCAGGTTTTCAAAATATATTATGTGATACTTAATTGGAGTTATTTCTAGGGGCCTGAGGGATTGTCATTTTTAATCAAAATTAAAAAGTGAAGACTATGAGGTTAAAATCTGTAATACCTCTGACCAATTTGATACAGTGTTTATATGTGATAATGACTTCATGTTTGCTCATAACAAAGTTATTTTTTTAATTAGCAAACCTAAGACTACAATTTATATTAAGGTTGCATAGTCATGTTTATTTTCCAGATCCAAAAAATGAGTTCAAGGTATATAGACCAAATATTATAACTAATGAATGCAATTTGAGGCTCACATGAACAGGAGCTTTTATGTGAGTTCAGACGAGTGAGCTCAAATCCCATAGCACCTTTGTGTGTGTGCATGTGTGTGTGTGTGTGTGTGTGTGTGTGTGAGAGAGAGAGAGAGAGAGAGAGAGAGAGAGAGAGAGAGAGAGAGAGAGATATGCATATGTTCCTGTGAGTATGTGAACTGCTACCTTTTTTTTTTTTTTTTTTTGAGACAGGGTCTCTCAATAAACCTGAAACTCACCAACTGCTTAGGTTGGTTGGACAGGAAAGCCCATGGATCCTACTGTCTACATGCCATAGTATTGGGATTTTAGATGCACACCACATTTCCTAACCTTTATGTGGGTTTTAAGGATGGAACTCAGATACTCATGCTTCCTCTGAAAACATTTTTATCAAGTAAGCCATCTTCCCAATCTCTCAAACTTGCTTTAGTGGAAGTAAACTGCTATCACCTAGAGTTCTACAAATTTCTTCAATACTTGTATAATGTCTCTAATTCCTTAGAGTGAAATACAGGGCCTAGTGCATAAGATCTGGTGTGTGTGTGTGTGTGTGTGTGTGTGTGTGTGTGTGTGTGTATGATGTACTTGTGTGCATATCGTCCTGCCTGCCTGCATGAGTCTATGGGCACCACATATATGAAAATATATGAAGCTATCTTCAGCAGCCAGAAGAGGGCATTAGAGCCTCTGGAACTAGATTTACAGGTTGTGAGCAGCTATATATGGACACTAGGTATTAAACTGCAAAGCAGTAAGCTCTCTTAACAACCGAATCTTCTCTCTGTCCCCTGCTTTGCCCTTTTCCATCTCTATTTTAGAGCCTCCATGGCACCTCTCCTTTCTTATGTGTTGGGTACAACTTTCAACCACATTTCTTTCTTGTGAAATCCCTTCTTCTTTTTCTACAGTCTAAAAACTGATGAACCTGACATGATGCCTTCTCTGACTTGCTCTTTAGTCAGCCATCTTGACCTGAATTAATCTTCCCATTCTTTGTGTCCCTGCTTACTCCTCCTTGTTTAAACATTTCCTTCTGATATAGGTTTCTCTTGGAATAAATCTCACATGAATATCAAAGATTCTTGTATGCAAAGCCTAGTGTAATTGCATGTAATGTGTCTTCAGAAGGACTTAACAAAATAAGATGAACAAGATTTCACTATTTCTTGTTTCAAGTGATATCAGAAATGTACCTAAGAAATGTGATAATAACCAAAAATCTTATATTTAATTCTTCTATTCCATTAAAAAAATGTCCATTATGATGGAAGCCAACTATCCCATTCTGAGCTATATAACTGAAAAAGGAAAAACAAAATCAACACACCAAAATGACTTACACCTCTATCTTTGTTACACCAGTATTCACAATCGCTCAGATAAGGAATCAGTATTGACGTCCATCAACAGATGATACACTGGCATTCATAATAATTGAGATAAGAAATCAGGATAGATGTCCATCAACAGATGATACACCAGCATTCACAATGGCCCAGATAGGGAGTCAGCATAGATGTCCATCAACAGAAGAGTCAAGAAAATATTGTGTTGCATTTCAGCTTTGTGTAAATATATCACCTAATTTATTTATCTTCATATGCATATACATCATGCAATGGAACAAATTTCAATCAGAAAGATGAATGAAGTTCTGTCATCAGTTAGAAAATGGATGGGACTGGATGAAGTAATGTTAACGAACATAATGTAGACATATAAAAACAAATATCACACTTTCCTTACATGTAGAAACTAAGACACACTAAAAGAAAAACAGTACATGAAAACAGGAAGGGAACTATTAGGGACTATGAAAGAGGTGTGAACTGAGAGGAAGGAGGAAAAAGTAGAAGGGAAGAGAATATAAGAAGGATGGGTAATGCATTAGTCAGGGTTCTCTAGAGCAACAGAACCATAGAATGAATGGATAATCCAAAGGGAATTTATTAGATTGGAATACATGAAATACTCTGGGTTGTTTAACAATAGCTATTTACAGGCTAGAGAGTCTGACAACTCAATAACTACACAGTCCATGAAGCTAGATGCTTCAGCAGTTACAAACTGATGCTGAAGGAACCAGAGGATTCCTGGAAAGCAGCTAGTCTTTAGTCAATATTGGAAGGGCAAAGAATCTGGGTTCACACATCAGCAATGAGAGGAAAGTGCAGTTGAAACAGCAAAGTGGATACAGTAACAAGCAATGACAAAAGCAGGCAGTCAAAGCAAAGTTTCCCTCAGACCATTTTGTATATTGGCTATTGATGGGCAATATTTCCTACTCCAGAGCCCAGCCTTTCACCCTTGCTTATTTCATCCTGGAATTCCCTCACAGGTGTGTCTGTCATCTTCTCAACTTTTCAATCATGGTTGATCATCACAAATGATCATTAGTAACATACAACGTATGCTTATATGGGAATAGAACAATGAACTCCATTCATTTTTTACAATTAATGCATGCCAATAACAATCATAACAAAACCCTGCTCTGCACATGTACTATAAACCAGTCATGGTCTGTGATTCTTTGGATTTATCAATGATCAAAATACCAATGATCTATCTTTTAGAGAGTTTAGCCAAATGGAAAAACATATAGCAAAGGATGAAAGAATAAATTTGGAGCAGAGGTTGGGTGCTGTGGATATATGTATGCTGTGAATGTGTGCTATGATTGATTGATAAATAAAACACTGGTTAGCCAGTAGCCAGGCAGGAAGTATGGGTGGGACAAAGAGAGAGGAGAATTCTGGGAAGAGGGAGGCTGAGTCAGGAGATGGTGCCATCCAGGGAGCAGCGTGTAACAGGCATACAGGTAAAGCCACAGAACATGTGACAACATATAGATTAACAGAAATGGGCTAAGTTTAAGTGTAAGAGCTAGTCAGTGGTAGGCCTGAGATAATTGCTGAGCAGTTTTAAGAAATATTAGCCTGTGTGTGTTTGTTTGGGTCTGAGTGGCTGTGGGCCAGGGCAGGACTGGAGATAACTCCAGCTATGGATGGGACCCAAACTATGCAAGGGAAAAGAAAACCAAGAACAGCAATGGAAGTTATACTGGAGTGCTAACTCAGCAAACCAACCTCAGTTTGAAAAATTAATCAAGAAATACTGCATGGAGGACAAAGACAGCAAGAGTAGGATGGGAGAAATTATGACACACACATATGTCATAATGGAAGCAATCGTGTATATTCTTTTAGATTAAAATTGTGTGTGTGTGTGCATGTGTGTGCGTGTGCATGTGCGTGTGCATGTGTATGTGCGTGTGCGTGTGCGTGTATGTGTGCGTGTGTGTGTGTGTGTTAAGCAGAAGAAAACATCAGAACCCCTGGTGCTGGAGTTACAGGTAGTTGTGAGCCACCTGACATGATGGTGGAAACCAATGTCTAGACTTCTGCAAGAACAGTTTGAGCTCCAAGTGGGCAATCTCTCCAGATCCCTATTCTGCATGATTAATATGTGCTAAAAACATTAAAAAATAAATGCCTCAGTGAAATTACATTATTGAAGTTAGACACAGTGGTATCTGGGTCATGAAATTCTCAGTAGAAAGAGTAGTTACAGGAATTCAGGCATTTCTGAGCAACAGAAAGGGGAACCATATGGTTGCAGCAGGATTAAATAGAGAAAATTGACTTATTAGATGTACTCAGTGAAGGAGACGGTCAAGAGGGGCTGATAAACTCTGAGTTGGCTTACAGAGTAGAAAAATGGTGATTTAAATTTCAAGGTGGGGGCTGAAGAGATGGATCAGTGGATAAAGAGCTTGAAGCACAAGTGAAAGACCCCAAGTTTAGATTTCTAGCACCCACATACAATCCAGGAGTGGTGGGCATGTATCTGCAACCATAGCAATGGAGTGAGGAAGGAGTGAATACAGAGTGATTCCTGGAACTCCATGGCTAGCTAGTCTCATCAAAATACTGAGCTCCAGATTCCATGAAAAACCTCACCCCAGACAAAGTGAGATGGCTCAGCAGGTGAGAGTGCTCTGTACACAAGCCTGGTAACATGAGTTTATCCCTGGAATTTACAAGAGAGGAGGTGAGAGCAAACCTCCTTAGTTCTTCTCTGGACTCTACAAACACACTATGGCACATGCATGTGCACACACACAAACAAATAGATAAATATAGCTAATATCTTTCATAGGTAAGCACACCCAAACATAGGCAAACACCACACAAGCATACACACACACACACACACACACACACACACACACACACACACACACACAAACACACGACACAGAAGAGGAGGAGGAGAAAGAATTTTTCAAGGACCAAGAAAAGTGATCAGATGGCTCCATGCTTGCCTAGCACATGCAAAGTTCTAGTTCACTACAAACATCTTATAAAACCTGATATAATGACACATGCCATTTTCTCAGCATTCAGAAGCAGAAGACTGGATGAATGAGAGTCAGAAGTTCAAGATCAACCCTGACTGCATTAGGTAATTTCAAGACCACCTTGTGCTACACAAGAACCTATCTGAAAAACAACAAACCAACAAACAAAAAGTTGTCATATCAAGTTCGAAATGTTTGTCAGGGAATACATTTTGGGTTGCTCAGAGAAAAGCCTGAGACAGAAATATGAACTTAGGAGAAAATGGAATTTATGCCATAAGAAGGAATATGATCAGAAAAGAAAGAAATAAAGTATGGGCCGAACCCTGGAGAATGGAAACATTGAGGTTGAATAAGAAAAGGAAATATCAGCAAAACGAGGTTGATTGAAAGTGCAGTAATTTGAAATTAGCCCTCCAGGGAAGCTCAACCAATGAAGCAGGGAATATTTGTTGAATACATACCATTATAGGGCAGTGAGCTCAGAGCTCTGGGGATACAAAGATGGGAAACTGTTCTTTCTCTCTAGAAATGTATAACCAAATTTGGAAATGGATGGACAGAGAGACATGCATACAAACATTAAGAGGAATTTTAAGTGAGGAAAATATGTCCACAATTTAGCAGCATGTGGAGTAATTTTAAAGAATGTCAGTGCTGTATTCTGATTATCTCAAATTCATACACTGTCTTTTAACATGAATCTATATTACATCTTTACTTAGTTATTATGAGGGGTCTCTCTCTCTCTCTCTCTCTCTCTCTCTCTCTCTCTCTCTGTGTGTGTGTGTGTGTGTGTGTGTGTGTGTGTGTGTGAGAGAGAGAGAGAGAGAGAGAGAGAGAGAGAGAGAGAGAGAGAGAGAGAGAGAAGCCACAATGTGTGTATGGAAGTCAGAGGACAACGTGAAGACTTGGTTCTCTCCTATTATATAGATCTGGAGGATTGAGCTCAGGTCATCAGTTTTGGTGACCCATTATGCATGGTACTAGGCTCACGTATTACATTTTAATGGCCAATATGAAAGTACTCCAATATGACACCTTTAAGAAAGGATTAAGTTATTGTGGCAAAACTGTCTTGAAAGGACTAATGTCTGAATGATGGAGGCTGAAGGTAGAAACATAATTTCCCATGCCCTTCTATGGTTCCTGACATGTCAGGACCCAGCATCTATCTGTTTCTAAGATTCAGTGTTCAAGGCACAGAGAATGAAGTCTCACCAGTTGATGAGTTAGGCCATTCCTTGAAAATGTTCTTCCCAGCCTCTATGACTGAATATTGTGGTTTGAATGTGAATCCTCCTCCTCAGGTTCCTGTGTTTAAACATCTAGTCCTTAGCTTGTGGTGCTATTCGGCCATGTTGCAGATTCTTTGGGACTGTGGAGTCTAGAGATTTTATATAAGCTCTACTTCCTGCTCTCTGTTTCCTGACTGAAGAAGACTGATACAAGCTGGTCTTCCTCCTCTACCACCATTCTTTTCCCTCGGTGTTCCATATCTTCCCTCTGTGATGGCCTTATCCCTTCAAACTTTGAGCCAGACCAAACCCTCCTACTGCCAGAGTTTTCCTGTCCCACAGCCACTCTCAAATACACATTGACCCTTAATATTAATTATAAATGCTCATCTAATAGCTCAGGTTTATTACAAACTCTTACATTTTCAGTCAGTTTGTATTTCTTATTTAAGCTTTGCCATATGAGGGTACCTTTATTAAATGTCCTGTAGCTACTCAAATAAAACAAAATTTAAGAGAAAAAAGGAAAAAAATTGAAAAGGGGAAAAATTAAAAATCTCATCATGGAAGCTGCAGTATGACACAGTGAGTCACATTGTAAACCTCTCTGTCCATTCATCTTTACTTGCAAATGTTCATTGCAAAGAGTCATTGGTCTGGCTGAGGCCTCTGGTTTACACTACACTATCAGTGCTGGGTCCTTCCTAGGATTCTTCCTGGATATGCTGCTGTTGTCCTGTGTTGTGGAGATCCTGCTGCTTTGGGTCTGTGTGTCAGGTTTCTTTATGTGCAACAGCAGGTCATAGATGGGGTGGATGTTGGGGTGGGACAAGTTTAACCCTGTTTCTGGGCCTGCATAGTTGTAGGGTTGGTCTCACAAATGATAAGGATAATAAGTGAGGATAGATGTCCAATCTTTCCACCATCAGGGCTGGCTTACCAACACCTGTGCTAATAGGATTGGCTCTCCAGCTGTTGTGAACATAGGGCTAGATCTCCCACCTGCCCCAGGCATTGATGGGAGGGAAGGGCAACTTTTCCACATCCATATGACCACAAGACAGGTGGGTAATGGGGATAGTGATGCTGTGCTCACAATTTCAAGCCTGGCTCACCAACATCTCCACAAACAGGGTTGGCTCTGTTGTGCTGCCCTGGTGAAGGGCAGAGCCGGCTCTCCCGAGTATTGCAGCTGGTGGGGTCAGGGACAGCTCTCTCACTCTTATGACCACAGGGACAGCTCTCTCACCTGTCCCAGGTGCTCATAGAGGGGGGCAGAGGGCTCTCTCCATCACCCATGCCACCACAAGACAGAGGGTAATGGGGACAGCTCTCTCATGCTCACTATTTTGGGTATGGCTTACACACACCCATGATAACAAGCTGTATTGTCATGCCCAGGTGAGGTTCAGGGCCTGCTTTGCAACTGGGAATATTAAGTGAGGAATTAGTTTTAAAGTTTTCTCACATTTAAAATGGGATACAATATTATGAAGGAGGGAAATAGGTTTCTGTATGGTTCCACAATGAATGATTTGAAAATAAAATAATTAAATGAAGGGATAATTAAATTATCTGGGAGATCTTTCCATTTTCTGATATCTTTCTTCAAAGACTTAAAGTTCTTGACATACAAGTCCTTCACTTGTTTGGTTAGAGTTTCCCCAAGATATTTTATGTAATTTGTGGCTATCATACAGGGTGTTGTTTCTCTAATTTCTTTCTCAGCCCATTTACCATTTATATATTGAAGGTCTATGATTTGATTGAGATAATCTTTTATACCTCTACATTACTGAAGGTGTTTATCAGCTGTAAGAGTTCTATGGTAGAATTTTGGGGGTCATTTATGCATACTATCGTAACGACTGCAAATAGCAAAAGTTTGACTTCTTTCTTTCCAAATTGTATCCCATTGATCTTCTTTTGTTGTTTTATTGCTCTAGATAGAACTTTGAGTATGATATTGAATAAATATGAGGAGAGTAAGCAGCCTTGTCTTGTTCCTGATTTTAGTGGAATCACTTTGAGTTTCTCTTCATTTAATTTGGTGATGTTGGCTGTTGGCTTGTTGTAAATTGCCTTTATTATTTTGGGTAAGTTCCTTGTATTCTTTATCTCTCCAAGACCTTTATCATAAAGGGGTGTTGAATTTTTTCATAGGCTTTTTCAGCATCCAGTGAGATGATCATGTGGTTTTTTTCTTTCAGTTTTTATATGGTATATTACACTGACAGATTTTCATATGTTGAACCATCCTTGCATCTCTGAGATGAAGCCTACTTGCTCATGGTGTATAATTTGTTTGGTGTGTTCTTGGATTCAGTTTGTCAATATTATATTGAATATTTTTGTATCAATGTTCATGAGGGAGATTGGTCTGTAATTCTCTTTCTTTGTTGCATCTTTGTGTGGTTTGGGTATCAGAGTAACTGTAGCCTCATAAAAGGAGTTTGGTAATGTTCCTTCTGTTTCTATTATATGGAACAATTTAGAGAGTATTGGAATTAGCTCTTCTTTGAAAATCTGGTAGAATTCTGCACTGAAATCTTCTGGTCTTGGAATTTTGTTGTTGTTGTTGTTAGGAAACTTTTAATGATTGTCTCTATTTCCTTAGGAATTATAGCTCTATCTAAATTGTTTAACTGGGCTTGACTTAATTTTGGTATGTGGCACCTATCCAGAAAATTGTCCATTTCTATTAGATTTTCCAGTTTTGTGGAGTATAGGTTTTTGCAGTATATCCTGATGATTCTCTGGATTTCCTCATTGTCTGTTGTTATGTCTCTCTTTTCATTTTTGTTTTGTTAATTTAGATATTCTCTTTCTGCCTTTTGGTTAGTTTGGATAAGGGTTTGTCTATCTTATTGGTTTTCTCAAAGAACCAACTCTTTGTTTCATTGATTCTATTTCTTTCTATTTTATTTATTTTAGCCCTCAATTTGATTATTTTCTGGCATCTATTCTTTCTGGGTGAGTTCGCTTCTTTTTGTTCTAGAGCTTTTAGGTGTGCTGTTAAGTCACTAATGTGAGATTTCTCCACCTTCTTTATGTGGGTATTTAGTGCTATGGATTTCTTTTACATATGTGGGTGCCCTTACATTTGGGCCATAAATGTTCAGAATTGAGTGTAGTGGATAGCCATCCCAGCATTGGCCTGGAAGTTCCAACCCCCATTGAGGCTTCGGTAATGGTCACGCCGACAAGGCAGGGCAGAGGAGGAAGTGGAAGACCAAGGATCAGGAAGAGGTCTCCCTCTTGGCCTGGACCCTGGACACTGGAGGTAGACCGAGCAGAGTTCGCCAGAGAACACCGCCAGACTGCGCTATACCTTTGTCAGACCCTGCAACCTACCCCTTCATTTGTAAGTTACTCCACAAAATAAACCTCCCTTTTAACTACGTAGAGTGGCCTTAATAATTTCACCAATATCTGGCGCCCAACGTGGGGCACGAACTCACGACCCTGAGATTAAGAGTCTCATGCTCTACCGACTGAGCACAAGGTAATGATGAGATTGATCAGTTACTAATAGGTAATGTGCTAGAAGCCTCAGAATTTCATAAGAAACACCATGTAAATAGCAAAGGTTTGAAGAAGGATTTCTCCATTACTTGGCAACAAGCTAAGGATATTGTGAAAAAATGTCCTACTTGTTCCTTCTATAACCAAACTCCATTACCTGCAGGAAGCAATCCAAATGGTATACAAATAAATGAAATTTGGCAGATGGATGTGTTTCATTTTGCAGAATTTGGAAGATTAAAGTATGTACACCATACCATTAACACCTATTCAGGATTTCAGTGGGCAACTCCTATGAGTTCTGAAAAGGCTGATTCTGTGATTACACACCTATTAGAAGTTATGGCCGTCATGGGAATACCTGTACAAATTAAGACAGATAATGCCCCAGCATATATCTCCAATAAAATGAGACAGTTGTTTGCTTATTACAATATAAAGCATGTTACAGGTATACCACACAATCCCACAGGCCAAGCAGTCATAGAAAGATCCAATCGAACTTTAAAGGATATGCTAAATAAACAGCAACAGGTAACAATGACTCCTAGAAATAGATTGCATAGTGCTTTATTAACCTTGAATTTTCTCAATACTGATGAGAAAGGAACAGCTGTGGAGAGACATTGGATGACAGACAAAACTCCTGAGCTAAACCAGCCAATTTATTTCAAAGATGTGTTGACCTCAGAATGGAAATCTGGATATGTCCTACATTGGGGAAGGGGTTTTGCTTTTGTTTCCACAGGAGAAGAAAAGCTATGGATACCAACAAAATTAATAAAAATTCGATTCGAACAGGAGAAACCCGTTGATGAGGAGAAGTAAAAGATCATCCACCATTGTGACATCTCTTCAGGTTGTAAGAAAAATTTAACAATCAAAGGTTGGGGTAGGGTTCTGTTTTTTTCTTTCCAGGATAATGGAAATACCCATCTTCCAGAAATCATAAGGCCTTGGATATCTGGATGTTTACAGCAGAAAGAAAGAATCTATTGGTACCAATCTACACAGGGTAAGATATCACTGTCTAACATCTATATCTCTATCAATCTAGAATAGTTGTGGTTCCAATTTAATTATAAACCAAGCTGGCTTTGGAGATGGAATTGGCTCACTCCTTCTCTAAACCCAAGCATATTGATAAAAGAAAAGGTTGAGAGACTCTTCAGTCCCATATCAGAAGAGCCCTCTGGTGTGAGGCAGAAGGAAACCAATTATAAGGGACCATTATCTTCAAGATTCTAATTCTCTCCATGCTTACTCTTGATTTCTTGGAATCCTTTCTTACATGTCATGACATCTTTAAATCCAAACCCTCCATTCTGATAAAAAATAAGTTTTTTCCAATAGCAATCTCTGAAGTCTCCAGAAGGAAGATGGGGCCCCAACAACAACAACTCTACCCAATCCAGAATGATGCATCATCATACTACACTTCTTGCCAGAATTTCAGACAATCTTACCCATTACTCTGAGAGTTGCTGCAGAATCTACAGTTAGTCTAACTGAGATTTAACTATCTGATCACAATACCCAACAGAGATACCATTGCCCCCTAAACAGCAGGAAGCAATTCTAAGAAAACGATGCCCCTTATCCCTATGGTTTCATTTCTCAGGGTTATGGATAATAGTTCTAGGGTTGGGGGTGGAAGAAACTGTTAAACTCAGTACTCTCCTTAAAGAAAGAAAATATGTCTCAAAAAAAGGGAAATGAAGAAATGGAATGGATAGGTATAAGATATTATGGTAGACTATCATATACAACAGTAAACAAATTTAGTAATTTGTTATGAATTCTTATATGTTGATACAAATATAAACTTTTTACATTCCTATTTAAGATAATTTGTATATTGATACAAATACAGAACTATGTTTGTTATATTGTACACATATTTTTACTCTTATGTGAAATATTTGTATATTGATACAAATGTGAATTTATATCTTTCATACTGTATGTATGTTCTACTTCTGTTTAAGATATTCTGTATACTGATATATACTTAGGATTATTATCATATTGCATATTGCACTATACATTCCTACCTCTGTTAAAGATACTTTGTGTATTGTCACAATTTAAAGTCATTGTCCTTTTACTGTACATTTGCTTACAGACTGTTTGCCTTATTTATAGGAAGCTTAGTCCTTAGGTTGTTTAGGTCGATAAGACTTACAGAGTTATTGTCACCTATGCTTGTCATCTCTATAATTATGTTAGTTAGGTTATCCAGATTTATAAATACATAGGTCAGATGGACAGGTAATCTTCAAACACTTCATAGACCTAGAGAATATGACATTTAAATAATTTAGAATTCTGTTGACGTGAGACACAATTGCTCCTGGCAGCACCAATTTGATCCCGAGAGAATGTTGGGCTTCTAAGACATTTCCATTTGGAAGTTTGTCTTCTTGGCACAAAATGGCCTACTGGGCAAAGAACTGCCCTTGCCTCAACTGCTGACAGTACAAATGCTGTCCTTTCTGGACAAGTGGGACACAAGGAAAGCGACCACTATACTTTGCCAAGACAGGGTAAGATGGTCTTTCAGAATTCCTGCTTCTGAAAATGGTCTGTCAGATACTCTAGGCCTGTAGCCAATTTGAATGCACCAAGGATGCTGAGAAACATTAGGTGACTGTCCAGGGTGCTAGCTGTCTCTGTCTACTCTTGCAAGACTCCCGAAAGTTGCTTGTGTCCTTCTCCCATTTGTCAGGTATTATTATATTCCTTCTCAGGTCTTTGATGAGGTTGGAGATTAGCAGTTATAGTTACAACTTAGTATATATACATATATAATATCTTAGATAGAATATATTAAGTATTAGACTCAGGTTCTTTAGGACAGGACACCTTTTGGAATGATCTTTGTAACACACCACCTACCCATGCCCTAGACTTCCCTGGATTTTACTATGTGTTTTTTGCTTGATATTGTTTGCACTTATTGTAATTCCAACTTATCTAGGTCATTATCCCTCATTATTTCTGGACAATATTTGATTACCATCTCTTTGTATTTAGTCTTGTATTAGGTTAGAACTTTCTTATTTAGACAAAAAGGGGAGATGTAGTGGATAGCCATCCCAGCATTGGCCTGGAAGTTACAACCCCCATTGAGGCTTCGGTAATGGTCACGCCCACAAGGCAGGGCGGAGGAGGAAGCGGAAGACCAAGCATCGGGAAGAGGTCTCCCTCTTGGCCCGGACCCTGGACGCTGGAGGTAGACCGAGCAGAGTTCGCCAGAGAACACCGCTGGACTGCGCTATACCTTTGCCAGACCCTGCAACCTACCCCTTCATTTGTAAGTTACCCCACAAAATAAACCTCCCTTTTAACTATGTGGAGTGGCCTTAATAATTTCACCAATAATTGAGACTTCATTTTGATGGAATTTTCCTATGATGAATATGCAATATGAAGTCTATTTTGTTAAATATTAGGATAGCTACACCAGCTTGCTTCTTAAGTCCCTTTGATTGGAAAGTCTTTTCCCAACCTTTTACTCTGTGGTTGAAGTTGAGGTGTGTTTCTTGTATACAGCAGGATGTATTCTGTTTTCATATCCATTCTGTTATTCTGTGTCTTTTTATAGGCAATTTGATTCCATTGATATTAAGGGATATTAATGACTAGTGGTTGTTAATTCCTGTTATTTTTTGATGGTAGTGTTTGTGTGTATTTCCCTTCTTTGGGATTTTCTGCTATGGGATTGTCTATTGCCTGTGTTTTTGTGGGTACATCTAACTTCCTTAGGTTGGAGTTCTCTTTCTATCACTTTCTGTAGGGCTGGATTTGTGAATAGGTATTGTTTAAATCTGGTTTAGTCTTGGAATATTTTGTGTACTCCTTCTATGGTGATTGAAAGTTTTCCTGGGCATAGTATTCTGGGCTGACATCTGTGGTCTCTTAATGTCTGCATAACATCTGTCCAGAACTTTCTGGCTTTCAGAGCCTCCATTAAGCAGTCAGGTGTTATTCTGATGGGTTTGCCTTTATAAGTCATTTTGCCTTTTTCCTTTGCTTCTCTTAATATTCTTTCTTTCTTTTTTTTTAACTTTCAAATGTTTTATTTTTAGTGTTTTAAAACATTTTAATACAACAAAGATATAAAATAATATATGAGTTAAATCTGGATTTAATTTAGAATCAGGTATTTACTTATATACAATACTGTGCTTCAAGGTATGACTACCACAGGAACTTTTGTATCTTCAAGTACCACTAGTTTCTCTGTGGACAGGGAGACCTGCAGGTAGAATTCCCAAAACTCAATACACCTGGCTTAGCTTCTCCACTGAGTACAGTTTCACCCCTTTGTCCCACATCAGAAACAGTTCATTATCCCAACAATCCTGATCCTTCAAATGAAAAATCATTCAAATTTAACATTTTAAAGATGTTAATAACAACAACCTGTTTAGTTCTTTAGAAAATCCAGTAGCTCGGGTTAAAAGAGATGTGAAATAACATTGAAAAACAAAAACACCTTCCTAACATCCCTTCTCTCATTTAAGCACAAAGTTTCCTTATGCCAAGACAAGAAGTACACAGAATGGAGCATCCTTGTTTACCATACAGTAGAATGTCTCCTCAAAACAACTTAGTGTAGCTGGAGAAATAGTTTAGATCACAGACATTTGTATTGAACTCCAGACAATAATTGATCACATTAGTTAGGTGGAATTAGTGCCACTGAATTGACAGGCAAACCCACAGCTCTTCCTACAATAATTTTAGTTGTTGGAAGCAGCTATTCACAAAGAGAAGAAACAAAATTAGTTGTTTAATTATTATGTGGCGAGGGAACTTTTTTGGGTGGTCTAGTTTATTTGGTGTTCTGTACGCTTCTTGTATCTTCATAGTCATTTCCTTCTTTAGGTTGGGAAAGTTTTCTTCTGTGATTTTGTTGAATATATTTTCTGTGCCTTTTAGTTGGTATTCTTCTTCTTTTATCCCTCTTATTCTTAGGTTTGGCCTTTTCATGGTGTCCCAGATTTCCTGGACATTGTGTGTTATGACTTTTTTGGCTTTAGTATTTTCTTTGACTGATGAATATATTTCCTCTATTGTATCCTGTACACCAGAGGTTCTCTCTTTCATCTCTTGTATTCTGTTGGTTATGCTTGCATCTGTAGTTCCTGTTCATTTATTCAGATTTTCCATTTGCAGCATTAACTTGGTTTTTGTCTTCTTCATTGTTTCTGTTTCAATTTTCAAGTCTTGAACTGTCTGTTTCATTGACCTGTTTAATTGCTTTTTCTTGGTTTTCTTTAAGATTTATTGATTTCTTCCAAATTTTTGTTTGTCTTTCCCTCAATTTCTTTTAAGGGATTTTTTTCATTTCCTCTTTAAAGACCTTTATCATCTTCATAAAGTTATTTTAAGGTCACCTTCTTCTTCTTCTTCTTCTCCTCCTCCTCCTCCTCCTCCTCCTCCTCCTCCTCCTCCTCCTCCTTCTATTTTGTGATGTTCAGGTCTTGCTGTTGAAGAAGTATGTGTATATTGCTCTGTGTAAATAAAGTGCTGATTGGCTAGTAGCCAGGCAGGAAAGATAGGGTAGGTGGGACAAGGAAGAGGAGAAGGCTGGGAACAGGAAGGCTGGGGGGAGACACTGCCAGCCGCTGCCATGAGAAGCAACATGTAAAGATACCGGTAAGCCACAAGCCATATAGACTAACAAAAATGGGCTAAATATAAGGGTAAGAGCTAGACAATGGTAGGCCTGAGCTAATGGCCAAATAGTTTAAATAATATAAATGTCTGTATGATTATTTTATACAAGGGTTGTGGGACCGTGTGGGCTTGGTGGAACCTGGAGAGAAGCTCTCCAACTACAGAAGTACTTGGTTCTGGTGATGCCATATTGCTCTTTATGTTGTTGTATGTATTTTTCCACTGCCATTTACCCATCTCTTCCTCCAATTGGTACAAAAGGGGTCTTTGTCCAAGGGCATTGTTCTTGGTTCAATCTGTGCTTGCTTTGTTTATGTCTCAGGGAGCCAATCTTTGTTCGATCAGACATGGCAGATTCTGTGTCTCAGGGAGTCACTGAGTTTGCAGGGGGATGGTTAGATTTGGGTCAGGGAGTGGTTCTTGTAGATTGCAGGGTCTGATGGGGGGTGTTAGTGGGGGTGTCTGCCTATGGGAGTCTGCCCTGCTTGCCTGCACCTGATGCAGTGATGGGTGGGGATATGGGAGTATAGGTTGTTCTTCAGGGGTTGAGGTCCTAGAGCCACTGGGATTTTCATAGTGTCAATTATAAACATTATCAATTTGGTAATTCATGTATTATCCCTAAAATAGTTCCTTGGTATCAGTGACAAATATAAAAAATTGACTAATAAGATAGAATCCTTAGAAAAACATACTAATTCAAATAAGAAAAATATTCACACACAGACAGACAATTAGAGCTGAAGGTACTGCACCATTGCATTATGAAACTGAAAAGGAATGACCCAAGGTTATTGGAAAATCAACCTTAATTTATCCAGCTGCTATTCAAGAATTACCACCAGATGATAGCCCCCCAAGGCCATTCAGAAGTTAATTGGTATCCTGTAGAAATGTTAGATTTGAAGAGATATAAGGAAACAATAGTTTCATATGGTATGAATTTACTTTTGTATAGTTGATGTTAAATTCACGGGACACTCAGAACAGAATTATCCCACAAGACTGGGAATATTTAGTTATATCAGTATTGGAAGCTGGTGGTCAGTTACAATAGACAAAGTGGTACATAGATGAAGCTATAGTCATAGAACAATGAGGTTGGGCTAGAGTTTATAATTCATTGGTGGGACCATTATACTGATTTGGAAAGAGAGATTACATTTGATGATAACACCTTGTCTCTATGTCATATGGCAGATTTGAATGCTTGGAACAATATTGAAGAATCAGGAAAGAAGACTAAGACATTTACTGAAATTATTCAAAACTCAAAAATGTGTTCACTGATTTTTTTATGAAGATTGACTTTAGCTGTAAATAGAATGATATCAGATCCAGAAATTAAATGAATATTAATTGAATCTTTGTGTTTAAAAATGCTAGTTCAGAATGCAAAAGTGTGATTAGTCTTTTAAAGTTAATATCAGAACTCATAGATGAATGGACTAGAAATACAGCTGATATTGGATCTCATACTAGTGATAATATTTGGATAGAAGAGTTGATTTCTAAAAATTTTAAGAAAAATCAAAAGGTTAGTTGTTTAATTGTGGTAAATCAAGTAATGTGTAATGTGATTTAGGCAATGCATTCCTAGGAACAATATTTTTTCAAGAGATAATCCAAACAGAAGGCCCCAGCCTTTTGGAGTATGCGGAATGTGTGGCAAAGGTCAGCATTAGACTAATGAATGCAGATCAACATGGGACAGGCAAGGTAATCCTTTGTCATTAGGGAATGCTTTAAGGGGCCTCTCACAGCCCCCCATGTCAAATTTGGTTCAATCATTCCCTGTCATCATTGGGGAAACTCCTCCACAGAGCAATTAAAAAACTTAACACCTGATGTGAAAAACTATACTGCTCTGGGTGACAGAAAAGTTTTATAAAACAAAACAAAATTTTGAGGAGAAACAATGAAGCAAATATTTTGGCAAATTTCTATAGATGATCAAAGACCAAAGTTAAAAATACATTAAATGGCATTGAAATTGAGGGTTTGGTATACACAGGGAAAGATGTAACAATAATGGCACCAAAACCTTGGCATCCAAACTGGCCATTTCAAAAGGTAAACATTCAGCTTCTAAGGATTAGAGCTTTATCTTAGGTAAAACAATGTTTTAGGACCAGAGGGACAGAGAGGAAAATTAAAGCCATATATGATGAATGTAGCAATGGATTAATGGACATGATTTGTAATAGCAATGGAATACCCAGATTAACATTCTGTCAATCTCAGAAACAAACCATACAATGGATAATGGTGACAGATCTAAGTGCTATTAATAAGGTGATTCAGCCAATGGGCTCTTTATAATCTGAAATTCCTTGCCTATATTTTTTACCTAAAATATGGTCTATTATAATGATTGAGTTTAAAAAGAACTGCTTTTTACTATACCTTAAGAACATGTGAGCTCAATTATGAATTAATAATTTCCAAATATTACTAGGACAACCAAGAACTAAGTGATTCATTTCAAACATTACAAGGTGATAAGAAAATTTTTAGCTGAGGCTGAGAGAGTATTGGCTTTCATAGAAAAGAAGTTACAGCATGTACATGTGAATCATTTGGATCCAGAGCTTGAATGTATTCTGGTTACTTTACCTTCTATGCATTTTCGTACAGGAATTCTAATGCAGAGAGAGAATGCTGTCTTAGAATGGATATTTTTACCATACAAATGAAGAAAAACATTAAAGACATATGTAGAAAAGTTTTCTAGATTGATGGTACCATTTACTAATGTTGAAATTTCCTAATTATGGACAAAAAATGAAATCTGACAAATGAATGTGTTTCATTTTGCATAGTTTGAAAAATTAAAATATGTACACCATACCATAGCACATATTCAGGACTTCAATGAGCAACTGCTCTGAGTTCTGAAAAGGCTGATTCTATAATTATGCATGTATTAGAAGTTATGGCCATCATGGGGATAACTGTACAAATTAAGACTGACAGTGCTCCAGCATATGTCTCTAGTAAAATGGAACATTTTTTGGCATATTATAACATAAAGCATATTACAGGTATACCACAAAACCTGCAAGGCAAGTAGTTATAAAAAAATCTAATCTCACTTTAATAATATGCTTAATAAATAGAAAAGGGTAATAAAGACCCCCAGAGACACAGTGCTTTATTAATTTTATTTTTATATGCTAATTAGAAAGAGTGACAGATGTGGAGAGACATTGGATAATAGAAAAAGCTCTTGAATTAAATCAGCTTGTATACTGTAAAGATGTCTTGATGTCAGAATGGAAATGAAGGTATGTGTTACATTGGGGAAGAGGTTTTGCTTTTGTTTCCACAGAAGAAAAGCTATGGATACCATCAAAATTGATAAAGATTAGATTTGAGCAGTGGAGGCCTCTTGATTATAAGAGAAGATAGTTAATCAAACAGCATGGCTATTCACTCTAAACTAACTTATAAGACTAACAAATGCTTTTCATTTGATCAGATATAACCTGGCAAATGGAAACTCCCCAAAATTATGGTTGGGGCAGGGTTTTATTGTTTTTGTTTTGTTTTTATTTTTGTCTTTCCAGGAAAATGAAGGCATCCAACTAAGGAATCTGAAGACCACTAGACAAATGATGCATCTGTAAACAAAAGGAAGAATCATTCAGATAAAATGTCCCAAGAAAAAGAGTAAGTTGGCCTTTTGGTATATCACATTTCCAATAGGATAAAAATTCACAAATCTTCTCAAATGTTTGTTTCTGCTGTTTGCTACAGGCAAATAAAGCAAATGGTCTTTTTGTAGTCCCAATTCAATTAAGAATTAAAGCTGGCTTTGGAGTTGGGGTGTGGTTCTCTCCTCTAAACCAAAGCATGCTTGTTAAAGAAAATCCAAAATCTCTGTCTCATGTCAGAAGAGTCACCTGCTACAGCATAGAAAAAAAACAAAATTAATGGACTATTATATTGCTACTAATCTCATAATCTTTGGTTTTATATTGATGCTTTAAATATTGTCTTAAGGTAAAAACATTGTCTCAAAATTTATAAGATTAATATCTATGTATATATACCTTTAATCTTTTTGTCATGATATTAGTGGTCATATAGAGTGCTAATTCAAGGAAAAGGCTTAATATAGTTTCCTATACATGGTTTGGGGGTTGAGTCTGAATCAGTTAACTAGGAATTAAGTTTGTGTACTCTGGATATACTTAATAAATCGTGGTCCATTAACCTCTCCGAGATCTGCTGTATATGACATTTAACATGTCTAAATTTTCTGCGGTGAACCATTCCCATTCCCAACAGTGACCTCTGACATTTGCAAAAGTATGATATGGCCCTACAACAATGATTCCACTTAGAGTGTGGTAGTTACTAAGGTGGCAAACACTACTCATAGATCAGCTTTGGACTACAAACTGCTCAGGACAATTTCAAATTGACTAGATGAGATTGTCCAGCTTCATGCTCTATTACAGCCAGGATTTCAGATAAGCCCTACAACTCTCCCATTACACAGAAACTGGCAACAAATGCTACAGCTGTCTCTCTCAGGACTTGACTGTTATCTCAATTTTCTCAGGAGCCCCTGGAGATAAATGTCAATCCCCAGACAACAGGAAGGAGTCAATAGAGCATAATGTCCATATTCTCAAGGGGTGGCTTGGGGTTTTTGGTCATTCAATGAGTTATGAATATTTGTCCTCATTTTCAGGGGTTGGTTACAAGTTAATATTGGCAATGGTAGGAAAAAAGCTGAACAATAGAGATTAGATTTAGATATCTCATCCTGAAAAGAAAATGGGGGATATTGAAATGATGGGATAAAAAAATAGATTACTGGCTTTACTTTTTTTTCTTACAAAGGAAAACATTTAAATGGGGACTTGCTTATAGTTTCAGAGGCTAACCCATTATCATTATGGCAAGGATGACATGTAGGCAGGCACAGTCCTAGAGAAGTAGGTGAGAATTCTGCATACTAACCCCAGGAAGCAGGAAGACAGCCTGGATCAGGTTTGGGCTTTTGAAACCTAAAAACCTACCCCCCCAGTGACACACCTCTTCCAACAAGACCACACCTTCTAATCCTATCAGAGTTCCATTCTCTGGTGGCTGAACATTCAATATATGAGTCTATAAGGCCATTCTTATTCAACCACCACATTCTGTAAGAATAAGGACCCACCTGAATTCAGCTCGTCAGGAGCAATGTAAAACTGTAAGTGTTTATAAACCCAGCACTAAGTGATGGGGATGCAGGAAATGATCCCCCTATCTCTGCATACCATTTCTTGACTCTACTTTTAAACTAAGAAAGCAAATACCAGTCTTAAACATTTTATTATTGATACAAATTTGAGGTTACTTTTGTTATACTGCATATGTGTTTCTACTCTTGTTTTAAGTATTTCTGTATATTGATTCAAATTTAAGGTTGTCAGGGACCAAGATGTCAGGAACCAAACACGAACCATGGAAAGTACTAGGTAGGCCAGAGAACAAGTCATAAGCCCACTGCCCTTTCCCAGAGCAGTAACACCTGTTTACTAACAGAGGCCCCCAAAGATAAGAAGACATTCCACAGTCAGGTGCCATGACAACCGAAGGTAAAGAGCATTCCATGGTCAGGTAGCCTAGCAACAGAATAAATGGCCCCTGACCAGTGACCTTAGTTGCATGATCTGTCTTACATGTCTTGCATCCCTTCCATGTTCTGCATGCCCCTTTTCCCCTTCCCTCCTTCCTGCCCCTTCCCCTCCTATGCTATATAAGCCTTGCTGAGGAAAATAAAATTTGCAGCTTGATCAGAATCCTGTCTTGCTGTTGTCCCTTTGTGTCCCCTGTTCCTTTCATTCGCTCTCACAGGTGGGTCGCCCCCATTGAAACCCCGCTGGCTGGGGCAACTGGCGCCCAACATTGGGGCTTGACCCTTGCCTCATTGGGAGTTGAACATCCTTCTCCAGGAAAGCCCAGACATCTGGTGGAGATTTGAAGCGATTGCCTGAGACTGCTTGACTAGGCATACCGGTGATCCAGAGGAGAGTGGGAAGGATGAGGTGAGTCTAAAACTATAGACTTCACCATGGGACAGGGAACTTCTTCTAGTGATTTGTTCATAAAGGACATTAAAGAAGCCCTCCAGACATGAGGGATAAGGGTTCGGACCTCAAGAAATTCTTCAGTCACTTAGAGGGCTGTTGTCCTTGGTTTCCCCAAGAAGGAACAATTGATGAAAACCGTTGGAAAAAGGTGGGCGACTGCCTTAGGGACTACTACCGAGCCTTTGGCCCAGATAAAGTCCCTGTCATAACCTTTTCCTATTGGAACCTTGTTAATGATATTCTCAGGATCCAAAGGACCTCCCCCTCCCCTGACATAGAGTTGGTTATTTCTCAGGGAGAAAAAGTCATGAAAAAGTCTTGCCCCCCTCTCATGCTGATCCTTCCCACTCCCCCTGATCCCCTTCATGAACGCCCTCTATACAGGAGATTAAAAATATGGAAGAAGGAGTCCAATCACCCCCACCTCAGTCTATCTACCCCTCCCTCCAGGGTCTTGACCTGACCCCCTTAACCCTGGCGATGAGGCCAGTCTAAAAAAGGAGGCCACCAACTTGGCTCCCTTAACCTCCCCCTTACAAAAGCCACCCCCAACAAAGATAACTTATAATCTTACTCAGCCCCCTCCTTATGATGCCCCCCTCACTGCCCCCTTCTGTGCCCCAGTTGTTGAGGCCCCTGCTGGTTCACCACTGGCACCCCCAATGCTGACCCCTCATGATCCAGAAATCCCCTCTAATCTCGTAGCAGAGTTACAGTGCCTGCAGGGCACACTTCCAGTCCGTAGACAACACCTGGTCCTTCTAAAGGAATTATGCTCCCTTGATCAGGAGCTCTCGGCCCTTGCCCCGGGTGCCCCAAAAACTTGGCCACCACCCATCCCCTCACTCAAAAAACCTCAGCCACAGCCAGTCTTGGCTTTTCTCTTTACCCAAAGCCAGGTGAGTGGATTGGATCCACCAAATCTGCCCAAGATGGAGGAGTTGCCTCCCCTTGAAGAGGAGGAGGGAGAGACCCCCCACGAGGAGGAGCCCCTGATTACGGGCTCCAGGGCCAATCAGGGTCCCTCACCTGGTCAGTCTTACCAAAAACTTAGCTTTTGCTTTGTTGAGTGCCTTAAATCATCCTGCACCCAGTATGGCCCCACCGCTCCCTTTACCCTTGCATTGTTTGAAAACCAGAGTGAGGCTTGGCTTATGCCAAATGATTGGTATTTTTGGCCTGTGCCGCCCTGTCTGAGGGAGATTTTGTCTTATGGAAAACTGACTTTTCAGAAAACTGCCACAAGATGGCCCAGTGCAATGCTGATAACCCTTCCTCAAAACATTGGACCATTAATAAACTTCTTGGCAAAACTCCTTATGACAAAAACGAGGTTCAGGCCACCTTTCCACCCGGCTTATTGGCCCAGATTCAGTTTGCTGGCCTTCAAGCCCAGAAGCGGCTTTCCCAAAAAGGCGCCACTACCACCTTACTGGCCAAAGTGCATCAGGGACCAGATGAGCCCTATAGTGATTTTATATCCTGTCTCAATAATGCTGCTGAGCACCTCCTGGGCTCGGGAGAAAGCAAGAGTACATTTGTTAAACACCTCGCCTTTGAAAATGCAAACCCAGCCTGGCAGGAGGTTCTCTGCTCCCACAGAGATAGGGCCCCCCTTTCTGAGTATGTCTGCCTTTGTGCGGGAGTTGGCTCCACCCACGCCATAGGTCTGGCTATTGGAGTAGCCTTAAAGTCGGTGGAAGCCCAAGAATTGAGATCCCAACAAAGTTGCCTTTGCTTCTCCTGTAAACTACCAGGACATTTTGTGCTGGAATGCCCCAAGCGGACCCCTGCCCCCTTGGGGGGGCACAGCCATGATGCCCCAGCTTGGCCACTACCAACCACCCCATGTCCTAGATGTGGCCATGGCTTTAATTGGGCAAGGGAATGTAAATCTAAAACCGATGCTCATGGTCGCCCGCTCCCTCCCCGCCCATCGGGAAACTTTCTTCAGGGTCAGCCCCTGGCCCCTCTGCTCTGGGGAGTGCCCCATGGGGCCTCACAGGCCGCTCCCCAACTGCCTTCTCCCTCCAGTGGGCAACCCCAGGCAGCGCAGTATTGGACCTCTGTGCTGCCACCAACAAAATACTAGATCCATCCCAGGGTCCCCAAGTCATCCCTACCAGGATTTGCCCCCAGACACCCATGCCCTTATCCTTGGCCGTGCCTCATCCACCTTAAAAGGTGTCTAGGTCTACCCTGGAATTATTGATAATGACTATACAGGAGAGATTAAGATTTTGGCCTCTACACTCCAGGGTCTTGTTGCCGTCTCCCGCAGCACCCACCTTGCCCAGCTGGTTACCCTCCCTGCGCTTTCCTCTGATAACCCTGTTCAGCCTGCCCAGCCCCGAGGAGCTGCTCAGATTGCCTCATTAGAGGCTTATTGGGTTCAGCCTATTTCTCACTCTTGACCCACAGTTTCCCTTAAACTAGATGGCAAAAAAATTCAGGGGATTTTGGATACTGGCGCTGATGCCACTATAATATCCCAAGGCTATTGGCCCACCTCTTGGCCTCTTACCCACTCCCTCACTGACCTCAAGGGCATAGGTCAATCCAATAACACCCTCCAATCCTCTAACGTTCTGGCCTGGGCAGATGAGGAGGGTAACCAGGGTACTGTCACCCCCTTTGTGGTCCCTGGGCTCCCTGTCAACCTTTGGGGTCGAGATATTCTCTCCCAAATGAAGGTCATCCTCTGTAGCCCAAATGAGGTGGTTACCCAACAAATGTTACACATGGGCTTCATCCCAGGAAAGGGTCTTGGTAAACTTCACCAGGGCCAAACCTAACCTGTCGCTCCCACTAATAAAACAGATAGGCTCGGTCTTGGCTTTGAGGGTTTTTAATTGAGGCCACTGCTCCCCCTGTACACCATGCAGATAAAATCACTTGGCTTACCCAAGAACCTGTGTGGGTAGACCAGTGGCCTCTGCCACAAGAAAAACTACAGGCGGCAGAGATGTTGGTACAGGAACAGCTTGCTGCCGGTCATACTGAACCATCCAATTTCCCTTGGAATACGCTCATCTTTGTCATAAAGAAAAAATTTGGGAAATGGAGACTCCTCCAAGACCTGTGAGCCATTAATAAGGTTATGCAGCCCATGGGCACCCTCCAATCAGGCATGCCCTCACACATCGCCATCCCCGAGGCCTATCATAAAATGGTTATCAATTTAAAAGATTGCTTCTTTACTATTCCCCTACATCCTGATGATTGAGCTTATTTTGCCTTTAGCCTCCCCCGGGTTAATTTTCAGGGCCCCATGCTCCATTTTCATTGGCGCATCTTACCCCAGGGAATGGTAAATAGCCCGACTCTGCCAAAAGTTCTTGTCCCAGGCAGTCAATCCCATACACCAAAAATGGCCCTCTGCTTATATCTTGCATTACATGGATGACCTTCTTTGGGCTGCCCCTAGCTCCTCCATCCTAGAAGCAACTTTCCAAGATCTGTCACAGGCTCTTTGTGTTGCTGCCTACAGCTTGCCCCTGATAAGATCCAGTGCTGTTTTTTTTTTTTTTTTTTGTCTTATCCACTCTCCATGTGCCCACAGGGATCCTTTGGCAGAGTTCCCCTTCTACCTTAAGGGCCCAGGATAAACTTAAGGGTCATTCTCTCTTATGGTTTCATATGCCTGCCAGTCATACTAAGGCCATTCCCACCTATCAACTTGTTTCTTCCCTAATCATGTGCGGCCACCAGACCTCACGTCAGATTTTTGGTAAGGACCCCGATTCCATCTTAACCCCCTACACCCGCAAACAAACTCAATTTTTGTTTCAGACACTGGATTATTGGGGTTGTGCCTTTTGGGGTTCCTGGGCTTTCTTGACAATCACCTCCCCGATGACTCAGTCCTTCATTTTGCATCCACTCATCCCTTTATTTTCCCAAAAGTCATTTCCCCCAGCCCCTTGCCTGAGGCCCTGACCTTTTTACCAATGGGTCAGCCAATGGCAATGCAGCTTATGCCTTTCAAGGTCGCTCATTTCCCTTCCCTTCGCCCTTTTGTCCAGCCCAGCTGGTTGAACTTTCGCTGTATTACAGGATTTCCATGATTCACCCCTTAACATTTACACGGATAGTGCATATATTGCTCATTCAATTCCCCTTCTTGATACAGCCCCCTTCATTAAGCCCACCTCCAATGCCACTCCCCTTTTCGCTCAAATTCAACAAAAACTTAGAGAAAGCTCCCACCCTGTTTTCACTGGCCACATTTGTGCTCATGGGGAGCTTCCTTGCCCCCTCACAGAGGGAAATGCTTTGGCCTATAAAGCCAGGTTTTTCCAGTTCTGCAGGAGTCCATCCTGTCGACTTCTCACGCCCACTGCCTCCACCATCTTAATGCTGAAACCCTTCAATTAAAGTTCAAAATCACAAAACAACAAGCTAGAGGGATAGTTAAACATGCCCTTCTTGTGTAGTCTCCCATCCCATCCCCCATGTTGGATTGAACCCCTGAGGGCTCTTGCCTAATATGATCTGGCAAATAGATGTTACACATGTTCCCAACTTCGGTAGACAAAAATATCTCTATGTTTCTGTTGGTACATTCAGCGTTTATATTTTTGCCTCATACTGGTGAGGCTGTCAAGGATGTTATTGCTCACCTCCTGGTCTTCTTTTCTACCTTGAGTGTCCTGAAACACATAAAAACAGACAACGGCCCAGCCTACACAAGTGGAGGACTTAAATGGTTCCTCCAACAATTTGAGATCTC
Source organism: Onychomys torridus (assembly GCF_903995425.1). Lineage (NCBI taxonomy): Eukaryota > Metazoa > Chordata > Mammalia > Rodentia > Cricetidae > Onychomys > Onychomys torridus. The sequence continues at coordinate 75,000,831 of NC_050453.1, forward strand.
TCACACTACTGGTATTCCTTACAACCCTCAAGGTCAGGGCATTGTAGAACGGGCCCACCAGACCGCCATTGTCACCCCTCATCAGATGCCAGGCATTTACAGGCATTTGGAATGGTCCAGATCCTGTACTTATCTGGGGCCATGGCTCTGCTTGCATCCTTGATCAGGCACATGACACCCCACGCTGGCTCCCTGAGTGCCTGGTCCATTCTGTAAATTTACCTAACATTCCCAGGGTACCGGCTGACACCCCTGAGGACTCTCCTTCTTCTCTTTCAGATGCTAAAGCTACCATCAAAGACCGAGACCTCAAAGAGATGGAGATCACCCACGAAGCTGCCCATTGTGAGTCAGCTGGCTGTCTGGGATCTCATACTCCTCCTTCTGAGCCATAGCCTCTCTAGCCTATCCCAAAACAACAATCGCCACCAGCCCCTAAACCATACCTGGCAGGTGCTGATGAAGTGACAGGATGTCATCTGGCAAACCTCCCTAGTCATCCCTGGCCCTTTGTGGCCAGACTTGTTTCTGGACCTCTGTAAGCTCACATCAGGCTCTGCAGCCCCTTGGGGTCTAGAAAATGCCTCCCCGCCTCCCCATGCACTGCCTAACCGCCCCCTACAGGTCCGTGCCACGCCTGGATGTAGCAACAACTTCCATCGCTCCTGCCTTACTAGGCCCACCCTCTATGTCTGCCCCGGTTATAATCATCCCCGCTTGAGTCATTACACCTGCGGTGGTCACCCGGAGTGCCATTGCAAGGCCTGGGGCTGTGAAACCACTGGTGATACATACTGGGGTCCTTCCTTGTCCTGGGACCTCATAACTGTTAGGGTCAATTACTCCTGCCCTAAGAATCCCTGGACTATTAGACCTGAGTGCATTAATTCATGGTGACATCCTCTTAGGATCTAATTTACTGACCCCAGAAAAAGGCTACCAAATGGGAGCGGGGCTATGAATGGGGCCCTTTACTCTAACAAGATGGCCGTAATTCAGGTGTCATCTTCTTCTTCAAACTTTTAAAACAGCCTGTTAAGTCCCCTAATGCTGTTGCCAACCCTCTTCTTGGCAACAATGATTTTCTTTTTCTTTTTTTTTTTTTTTCCGATTTTCATTCTTAACTATATATTTTTCCTTTTTTTATTATTATTATATTTCTGTTTTAAATTTACACATCAGGTATTAAAAAAGGGCTATGACTAATACAAGAAAAACTATCCAATAAGTATATACAATATATACAGTCAAGAATTACTTTAACAATGTCTAGTCCATGAACATTTGACAAATTCAGGCGAAAAACTCCATTATATATAACAATGTCCAGTCCAGTAACATTTGATAAATTCAGATAAAAATTTTCATTACTTATCCTGTTTAAAACAAATAGTTCCATTTTAAAAGTATTTTTCTTTTCATAATAGATTCAGTAATCTACCTTTTGTCATTTTTAATATCTTCTCCTTTTTCTTTTTATAGTAGATTCAGTGATCTACCCATTTATCCTATTATTTCTTCATCTTTTTTCTAAGAGTAGATTCAGTGATCTACCTCATATCTATACTCTTTTTTTTTTTAAACAAAACCTCTGAATCAAATCTCCACATTCAGCTCTTTTCCTGGCCATTAACAATTAACTACTTGTAACCAAGCCCTTTTTAATTTTAGATAAAAACAGGGGAAATGTGGTGGGTATCGTGTTCCCTGAAATATTGTGTGTTCCCCAAAATAAACATATCTGGGTCAGAGAACAGACAGCCACTAGAACAAAGCCAAAAATGGTGGCTAGAAAATGGGAAGAGTAAGCTATAGCAGAAGTTGGGTGGTAGTGGTACACGCCTTTGATCCTAGCACTTGGGAGGCAGAGCTATCGGATCTCTGAGTTTAAGGCCACTTTAGAAACAGCTAAGCATGGTGACCCACACCTTTAATCCCAGAAACCCAACCTTTAATCCCAGGGAGTGGGGGCAGAAAGAGAAAAGTATATAAGGCCTGAGGACTAGGAACTAAGTGAGAAAAAGCATGTAGTTAGTTAAGCATTTGGTTGGTTAAGCGCATTTGGTTGGTTAAGCGTTCAGGCTTTGGAGCGACATAGTTCAGCTGAGATTCATGTGTAGGAGGACTCAGAAGCTTCCAGCCTGAGGAAACAGGATCACCTGAGGAACTAGCAAGGTGAGATAGCTGTGGCTTGTTCTGTGTCTCTGATCTTCCAGTGTTCACCACAATAACTGGCCTCGGGTTTGATTTCATTAATAAGACCTTTTAAGATTCCTGCCACAGCAAGGCTGTCCCCTCTCCCCATATTTATTCAATGTAGTACTTGAAGTTCTAGCCAGAGCTATAAGACAACATAAGGAGATTAAGGGGATACAAATTGGAAAGGAAGAAGCCAAGCTTTCCCTATTTGCAGATGACATGATAGTATACATGAGTGACCCCAAAATTTCAACCAAGGAACTGATACAGCTAATAAAAACCTTGAGCAACATAGCAGGATACAGGATCAACTCAAAAAAATCAGTAACCCTCCTATATACAATAAACAAACAGGCTGAGAAGGAAATCAGAGATACATCACCCTTTACAATAGCCACAAATGATATAAAATACCTTGGGGTTACTCTAACTAAGCATGTGAAGGACCTATATGACAAGAACTTTAAGTCTCTGAAAAAAGAAATTGAAGAAGATGTCAGAAAATGGAAAGATCTCCCATGCTCATGGATAAGCAGGATCAACATAGTAAAAATGGTGATCTTACCAAAAGCAATCTACAGATTCAACACAATCCCCATCAAATTACCAACACAATTCTTCACAGATCTGGAAAGAATCATACTCAACTTCATATGGAAAAAACAAAAAACCCAGGATAGCCAAGAGAATCCTGTCCAATTAAACAGCCTCTGGAGGCATCACGATCCCTATTGGTGAAATTTTTAAGGCCACTCCACGTAGTTAAAAGGGAGGTTTATTTTGTGGGCTAACTTACAAATGAAGGGATAGGTTGTAGGGTCTGGCAACGGTATGGCACAGTCTGGCAGTGTTCTCTGGAGAACTCTGCTCAGTCTACCTCCTGAGTCCAGAGTCCCAGAACCAAGAGAGAGACCTCCTTGCGATCCTGGGTCTTCCACATCCTCCTCTACCCTGCCCTGTGGGCGTGACCATTACTGAAGCCTCAATGGGGGTTGAAACTTCCAGGCCAATGCTGGGATGGCTATCCATTACATCTTACCTTGTTCCTGATTTTAGTGGTATTGCTTTGAGTTTCTCTCCATTTAATTTGATGTTGGCTGTTGGCTTGTTGTAGATTGCCTTTATTATGTTTAGGGATGTTCCCTGTATTTCTGATCACACCAAGACCTTTATCATGAAGGGGTGTTGGATTTTGTCAAATGCCTTTTCTGTATCTAGTGAGATGAGTATGTGGTTTTTTACTTTGAGTTTGTTTATATGGTGTATTACATTGATGGAATTTTATATGTTGAACCACCCTTGCACCCCTGGGATGAAGCCTACTTGATCATGGTGGATAATTGTTTTGATGTGTTCTTGGAGTCTGTTTGCCAGAATTTTATTGAGTATTTTTGCATCAATGTTCATGAGGGACATCGGTCTGTAGTTCTCTTTCTTTGTTGCATCTTTGTTTGGTTTAGGAATCAGGGTAACTGTAGCCTCATAGAGGGAGTTTGGTAATCTACCTTCTGCTTCTATTGTGTGGAACAATTTAAAGAGTATTGGTATTAAGTCTTCTTTCAAGATCTGGTAGAATTCTGTAGTGAAACCATCAGGTCCAGGGCTTTTTTTGGTTGGGAGACTTTTAATGACAGATTCTATTTCCTTAGGGGTTATTGGACTATTTAAATGGTTTGTCTGATCTTGATTTAACTTAGGTATGTGGTACCTATCCAGAAAATTATCCATTTCTTTTAGATTTTCCAGTTGTGGAGTAGAGGTTTTTGAAGTATGACCTGATGATTCTCTAGATTTCCTCATTGTCTGTTGTTATGTCCCCCTTGTAATTTCTGATTTTGTTAATTTGGATGCTCTCTCTCTCTGTCTTTTGGTCAGTTTGGATAAGGGCTTGTCTATCTTGTAGATCTTCTCAAAGAACCAACTCTTTGTTTCATTAATCCTTTGTATTGTTCTCTTTATTTCTATTTTACTGATTTCAGCTCTCAATTTGATAATTTCCTGGTGTCTGTTCCTTCTGGGAGACTTTGCTTCTTCCTGTTCAAGGGCTTTCAGGTGTGCTGTCAAGTCACTAGCCTGAGATTTCTCCAGCTTCTTTATGTGGGCATTCAGTGCTATGAATTTCCCTCCTAGCACTGTTTTCATAGTGTCCCATAAATTTGGGTACGTGGTGTATTCATTTTCATTGATCTCTAGGAAGTCTTTAATTTCTTTCTTTATTTCTTCCTTAACCCATTGGTGATTCAGTTGAGCATTACTCAGTTTCCATGAGATTGTAGGATTTCTGTAGTTTTTGTTGTTGTTGTTGTTGTTGAAATCTAACTTTAAACCATGGTGGTCTGATAGAACACAGGAGGTTATTCCAATTGTTTTGTATCTGTTGAGATTTGCTTTGTGGCCAAGTATGTGGTCGATTTCAGAGAAGGATCCATGGGATGCTGAGAAGAAGGTATATTCTGTTTTCTTTGGGTAGAATGTTCTGTAGATATCAATTAAGTCCATTTGAGCCATAACATCAGTTAAGACAATTATGTCTCTGTTAAGTTTCAATTTGGCCGATCTGTCCAGAGGTGAAAGTGGGGTGTTGAAGTCTCCCACTATTAATGTGTGGGGTTTTATATGTGATTTAAGCTTTAGTAATGTTTCTTTTACATATGTGGTTGCCCTTGTGTTTGGGGCATAAATATTCAGAATTGAGACTTCATGTTTTGCAGATCTTTCCATTGATGAGTATGTAATGTCCTTCATCATCTCTTTTGATTGATTTTAGTTTGAAGTCTATTTTGCTGGATATTAGGATGGCTACACCAGCTTGCTTCTTAAGACCATTTGATTGGAAAGTCTTTTCCCAGCCTTTTATTCTTAGGAGTTGTCTGTCTTTGAATTTGAGGTGTGTTTCTTGTATGCAGCAGAAAGATGGGTTCTGTTTTTGTATCCATTCTGTTAGTCTGTGTCTTTTTGTAGGTGAATTAAGTCCATTGGTATTAAGGGATATTAATGACCAGTGATTGTTCATTCCTGTTATTATTTTTATTTTTGATGGTAGTGTGTGTGTACTTCTCTTCTTTGGGATTTACTGCTGTGGTATTATCTATTGCCTGTGTTTTCATGGTTGTATATGCCTTCCTTAGGTTGGAATTTTCCTTCTAGTGCTTTCTGTAGGGATGGGTTTGTGGATAAGTCTTATGAAAATCTGGTTTTGTCTTGGAAGGTCTTGTTCAGTCCATCTATGATGATTGAAAGTTTTGCTGGGTATATTAGTCTAGGCTGGCATCCATGGTCTCTTAGTGTCTGCATTATATCTTTCCAGGTCCTTCTGGCTTTCAAAGTCTCCATTGAGAAATCGGGTGTTATTCTGATGGGTTTGCCTGTATAAGTCACTTGGCCTTTTTGCTTTGCTGCCCTTAATATTCTTTCTTTAGTCTGTACATTTAGTTGATTAATTATTATGTGGCAAGGGGACTTTTTTTTGTGGGTCTAGTCTGTTTGGTGTTCTACAGGCTTCTTGTATCTTCATAGGCATTTCGTTCTTTAAGTTGGGAAAGTTTTCTTCTATGATCTTGTTAAATATATTTTCTGTGCCTTTGAGTTGGCATTCTTCTCCTTCCTCTATCCCTATTATTCGTAGGTTTGGTATTTTCATGGTGTCCCAAATTTCTTGGACATTTTGGGACATGACTTTGTTGGTTTTAGTGGTTTTTTTTACTGATGAATCTATTTCTTCTAATGTATCTTCAACACAAGAGATCCTGTCTTCCATCTCTTGCATTCTATTGGTTATACTAGCATCTGAAGTTCCTGTTTGTTTACTCAGATTTTCTATTTCCAACATTCCTTCTGCTAGTGTCTTCTTTATTTTTTTTTTTCTATTTCCCTCCTCAGTCTTGGACTGTTTCCCTCATCTGTTTCATTGTTTTTTCATGATTTTCTTTCAGGGACTTATTGCCTTCTTCTGCTTTAATTGTCCTTTCCTCTAGTTTTTATAGCGTTCTTCCCATTTTTTGTTTGTCTGTTCCTCCACTTTATTTTTGATTTCTTCTATATAAGGCTCTAGCCTCTTCATGATGTTACTTATAAGGTTTCTTCTTCTTCCTCCTCCTCCTCCTCCTCCTCCTCCTCCTCCTCCTCCTCCTCTTATTTTTTTTTTTCTTCTTCTTCTTCTTCTTTTTCCATTCCGTCATGTTCAGGTCTAGCTGTTGCAGAAGGGCTAGGTTCTGGTGATGCTGTATTGCTCTTTATTTTGTTGTATGTACTTCTGCCTTGACGTCTGCCCATCTCCATGTGGGTTCATTCTTGGTCTTATCAGTGTACTTGGTCCAGACAGAGCTGACAGATTTAGGGAGCCTCTCTCTGGTCTAGATGGAATCTCTGGGCCGGACAGGAGCTCTGGTCCAGATGACAGTGCTGGCCAGATAGGATCTGGGGGGATGGACTCTGAGTCTCAGGACGTCCCTGGGGTCTCATTATCTTGTCCAGATGTGAGCTCCCATTGTCCAGTTGGGAGTTGCAGGGCAGAATAGAAGCTCAGGCTGGTTTCTAAGTCTCAGGAAGTGGCTGGGGTCTCCAGCAGATGGGTGTGGGGGCAGGGTGTGGAGTTTGTAGGGTTCACCAGAGGGTCTTGGAGAGGGGTAACATTCCTGGTGGGGATGGGGGGTCCTGCCCTATGGCCAGAACCTGGGGCCCAGTTGGGCAGGTCTTCTCCAGAGTGGCTGTTACCACGGGCTGTGACTCAGGTGTGGACCTCTCTGGGTGTGACCCCAGGCACTCACCTCTGATCCAGGTGGGAGTTCCAGGGCAGGATGGAAGCTGGGAACTGGTCTCTGATTCTCAGGAAGTGGCTGGGATCTTGGGCAAATTGGTGTAGAGAGTGCAGGGTCTGCCTGCAGTCTTGGAAAAGGGGAGCCTTCCCACAGGGCCCACTAAGTGGCTGGAAACTGGGTTGAAGTTGGACAGTTCCTCCCAGGATGGCTGGTGCCTGGGGGTGATTTTCTTACAACCAATATATCTCAGACTTCCATGGGTTTTTCTCCCACGTTCCCACCTCCCCCACCAACTACCAAAGATATGATTACCACCCTTATAGCAAAAAACTACCAGGTACTTAATATCTCCAAGCCTGATTTGGTTGACTCCTGCTGGCTTTGCTATCAATCTGCCCCACCATTTTATGAAGGAGTGGCTGTTAATTTAGATTTCTCCCTAACCACTGACCCACATGATTGTCGCTGGCAACAGCCACTTGCATCTCGCCTTACACTCTCCCAAGTTATGGGTTCAGGCCGATGCCTTGTCACCCGAGGTGCTATCATTCCCTCTGTTTGTCAACCCCTTTGCAATGTCACAGATAACCTAAGTACCTCCCTTAAGTCTGGATATCTTCTCCCTGCCAATGATACTTGGTGGGCCTGTACTGATGGCCTAACACCATCCATTTCTCTTCATTTAAATAATCCCTCTGCTCCCTTATTTTGCATATTGGTTTAGCTTAACCCTAGGCTAACCTATTATTCTCCAGATCAATTCTCTGGAAGATGGGAAGAGAATACTCTAGCAGAGACGGCTGCCCTCATGCCCCCCATAGCTCAAAAAGGGGGCCTGTGACCGTGGTCACTTTAGCTGTCCTCCTGGGGGTTGGGCCTCAGGGGCCGGTATGGGCATAGCCTCCCTAGTTTTATCTAATCAACATTATTCAGAGCTTAGAATTTCCATAGATGAAGATATAGTACAGCTCGTGTGAGGCATTTCTGCCCTTGAATCCTCCTTCACCTCCCTTTCAGAGTTGGTCCTCCAAAACTGCCAGGGGCTCAACCTCTTCTTTTTACAGCAAGGAGGCCTCTGTGCTGTTCTTAATGAAGAGTGTTGCGTCTATACTGATCACACAGGAGTAGCAAGGGATAGCATTGTCAAGGTCCATAAAGGCTTAGAGAAGTGCAAAAAGAAAGGGATGACAAGCTAGGCTAGTTCCAAAATTGGTTCTCTGCATCTCCCTGGCTAACCACCCTCCTGCCGTCCCTCCTGGGACCCTTGGTTGGCCTCATTCTTGTCTTGACATTTGGCCCTTGAGCTTTGTTTTGACTAACTCAATTTGTGTGTGGTCAGCTGGCCTAACTTCAGGCAAAACAAATTTAGGTTCATTACCTTCACCTCAACCTCCATGAATGTGATCTCGATGAACCAGATACAGACTCCATATCAGCATAGTCCTCTCTGCCCAGGGGAGGATACACCTGTGCCTGGGAGCTGGAGCCCACTGCTTAGGGGATTGAGGGTGCAGCTGGGACTGCAGAATGTAGGGAGACTAAAGTGGTCCACCATCCTGGGTGCCTTGGATGACATGCTCTATTGCATGCCGGTTATGCGGACCCTATACTCTTCCCTCCTGGATTAAAACCCGCCCCCTATAAAAAACTGCATTGTTCCAGCTTCCTTCAGGACATGTGGGAACACCTACATGAACCTACTGATTAACAAAGAAACCCAAAACTTATCAGGGATGGAGCATGATGAAATATTTGGGCCTCCTTTCTTTGTTTTGCTACATGTATAGAAGGGGGAGATGTCAGGGACCAAGATGTCAGGAGCCAAACATGGGCCATGGAAAGTACTAGCTAGGCCAGAGAACAAGTCATAAGCCCAATGCCCTTTCCCAGAGCAGTAACACCTGTTTACTAACAGAGGCCCCCAAAGATAAGAAGACATTCTACAGTCAGGTGCCATGACAACCAAAGGCAAAGAGCATTCCATGGTCAGGTAGCCTAGCAACAGAATAAATGGCCCCTGACCAGTGACCTTAGCTGACATCTCACAGTTGCATGATCTGTCTCACATGTCTTGCATCCCTTCCATGTTCTGCACGCCCCTTTTCCCCTTCCCTCCTTCCTGCCCCTTCCCCTCCTATGCTATATAAGCCTTGTTGAGGAAAATAAAATTTGCAGCTTGATCAGAATCTTGTCTTGCTGTTGTCCCTTTGTGTCCCCTGTTCCTTTCATTCGCTCCCACAGATCGGTCACCCCTGTTGAAACCCTGCTGCAGGGGCATAAGGTTATTTTTGTTAGAACATACTGTGCATATGTTTCTACTCTTGTTTAAGTTATTGTACCTTTACAGCTCATTTAACAATGCATTGTAAATTTCTAGTCCTTGAACTTTATTATTGTAAACTATTTAGAATAATAAAGAGGTACAGGTTAGTAGTTAGCCACCTACTACAATCAAAACTTGTAATCATGTTAGGTATGTTTTCAAGGCCAAAAAGAGATATATTTTAGATAGACAGGTGGTCTTCAAAAACTTCAGAGAGCTATAGAATATGACATTTAAGATGTTTGGAATTTTTTTGTTTTGCTTTTTTTTTTTTAGTGATTGTGTCTCTGTTTTCTCACCCCCCCCCCCGTGGTTGTGTCTCTGTTTTCTTTTAAATATATTTCTTTATTAAAATTGTTTTCATTTTACATACCAACCCCAGTTCCCCTTCCCTCCCCTTCTCCCACCTCCTTACCTCCCTCCCACTCTACCCCCATCCACTCCTCAGAGTGGGTAAGGCCTCCCATGGTAGTCAACAAAGTCTGGCATACCAAGTTAAAGAAGAGCCTAGCCCCTCCCCATTGTATAAAGGCTGAGCAAGGTATCCTACCACAGGGAATGGGGTTCAGTAAGCCATTTCATGCACCTGGGATAAGCCCTGGTCCTTTGCCAGGGACCCCACTAACAGATCAAGCCACACAACTGTCACCCACATTCAGCAGGTCTAGTTTGGTCCCATGCAGGTTTCCAGGCTGTCAGTCCAGAGTCAGTGAGCTCCAGTTAGCACCAGTCAGCTGTCTCTGTGGGTTTCCCCATCATGATCTTGACCCCCTTCCCCTCCTCCTCCTCCTCCTCCTCCTGCTCCTCCTCCTCCTTCTTTTTTGAATGCCAAATGCCAAATGCCATTTATTGAAGGAGGGAGATCTTGAATATAGGCTTAAAGCACAATGGGAGAACCCTGGTGGGCAGAAGTTCACATCTGTTCTTTTTTGTTGTTGTTGTTTGTTTTTTTGGAGCTAAGGATCGAACCCCGAACCTTGTGTTTGCTAGGCCAGCACTCTACCACTGAGCTAAATCCCCAACCCCACTTCTGATGTTTTACAATCTTGCATCTAAGCTGTTAATGCTCAATATGCTCGATGCACAGACAAGGAGCTTCCCTTAAGCATTCAGGAAGGTGGAGTCTCACAGGAAATTAGCATAGGGAGGATATCATGGTCAAGGTCAGCAAGCAATGCAACAGTTACCCAAAACGGGAACCAGGGCCCTACAGGTCCCCTCCTATTACTAAAAAATGAGCTTCTGACTTAGGTTGCATGGGATGTCAGCAGGTCACCTTACCCATCATGGAGACACCTGTCCAGACCAAACAGGTATTCTGTCTTAGGTTGGTGGGCAACCCCCAGGCATTACCCATCTCTGAATACTCATTATCATACAGGCTCAATCATGTGAGAGCTACTGAGTTAACTGTTGCCAAAGAACTCTAAGTGGCACTGGGCTTGCAATCTGTGTGTTTGACATAGCAAAGGCAACAGAAGTCTTAACCCACCCATAGCCAGTAGGCTAAAGGAAACTGAGCCATTCCCTTCCTTAATGAGCCTTACTGCAAATTGGAGTCCTTGTAAGATGGTATCCCGAGAGCAAATGGAATTTGAGTTTGTAAATTTATAACTTTCAAAGTCAGTCAAAATGTGTATAACTATTGATTTCAATTTGTCATGCCCAATAGAATGAAAGATTAATTAACTATTTTAGCTACTTTTGCTGCCAGGGTCTCCACTGTGCTAGCTGTAGTAACCAATTATGAAATGGAAATCCCAGAAACAGTAGTAGTGTTGGTAATAACTGTTATAACAGCAACAATGGCAGCAGTGATGTCAAATTCTCTTCTGGAGCATGTGGGTATCCATTGGCATGGACACAACTCCAGGAACACAAACCATCGAGGCCCATTATTCTTGATCCCAGCATGACTTAAGCTGGCAGCTCTGCAAAAGAACAACTAAGAACCATAAAGGAAAAACAGGCAGCTCACAAGGAGGAGAACTAATGGTGTCATAATGGCTACATTCAGGGTAGGGGATTTATCAGTGTTAGAGCACTTGCCTAGCAAGTGCAAGGCCCTGGGTTCGATCCTCAGCTCAAAAAAAGATAATGGCTACATTCAGACTCACAATATTTAAGGAATCCTCAAAGGAGGCTAAATGAATTTCAGGAGGCCCAAAAATATTGCACAGAGCCACTCCTGGTAAGTAGGTACTGCCCTAGCTTGAATAGGATTGTGAGAATTAAAACGCTTAGCTAGCATGTTACTGTTAATAAATGGAAGTCAGTGATCTTCAGTGTTATCCTTAATCTCCTAGGTGTCTGGGTGACATGTTCTCAAACATACTTGAAAAAGCAGTTACTATACATTACCTTCTGGAGAATTCAACCGCATGGCTGCCGTTCCTAGGCTTATGTTAATGCTTGCCAAAGCTGGCCCTATTGGGCTTTCAATCCCCATTGGCATCAGAAGGGGAGAGTTTTTCACGAAGGCCCAATAGATTTCTGCCATGTTGGGCTTCAGCTGCAGCCACAGGGCACACTCAGTGTTCAGAAACCCAAAGAGGAATTTCATTGTCCTTAATAGTGTAATGTTTCATTGAGGGTTGCTCAGTAATTGAGTAAAACCAAATCTTACTATAAGCAACAGTCATCCTAGGGTCCTCCATGCCACATTATATAGCTTTATGGTTCTGTGGGTTGCAGTCTGATTGTTCTTTGTTTTCTATCTAGAATCCACTTATGAGTGAGTACATACCATGTTTGTCCTTCTGGGTTTGGGTTACCTCACTCAGGATGATGTTTTCTAGTTTCATCCATTTGCCTGCAAATTTCATGCTGTCATTGTTTTTCTCTGCTGAGAAATGTAATGCTCCATTGTGTATATGTACTACATTTTCTTCAGTTGATGGGCATCTAGGTTGTTTCTAGGTTTTGGCTATTACAAATAATGCTGCTATGAACATAGTTGAGCTTGTGTCTTTGTGATATGGTTGAACATTCCTTGGGTATATGTCCAAGAGTGGTATGGCTGGGTCTTGAGGTAGTTCGATTCCCAATTTTCTGTGAAACTGCCATACTGACTTCCACAGTGGTTGTACAAGTTTGTGCTCCCACCAACAGTGGAGGAGTGTTCCCTTTGCTCCACATCCTCTCCAACATTGACTGTCCTTAGTGTTTATGATCATAGCCATCCTGACAGGTGCAAGGTGGTATCTCAGAGTGGTTTTGATTTGCATTTCTCTGATGATTGAGGATGTTGAGCATTTCTTTAAATGTCTTTCAGCCATTTGTGATTCTTGTTTTGTGAATTCTCTGTTTAGCTCTTTAGCCCATTTTTTAATTGGATTGTTCAGTATTTTGATGTCTAGTTTCTTGAGTTCTTTATATACTGTGGAGATCAATCCCCTGTCAGATGTGGGGTTAGTGAAGATCTTTTCCCATTCTGTAGGCTGTCTTTTTTGTATTATTGACTGTATCTTTTGCCCTGCAAAAGCTTCTCAGTTTCAAGAGGTCCCATTTATTAGTTGTCCTCAGTGTTTGTGCTGTTGGTGTTATATTTAGGAAGTGATCTCCTGTGCCAATGTGTTCAAGAGTACGTCCTACTTTCTCTTCTATTAAGTTTAGTGGAACAGGATTTACGTTGAGGTCTTTGATCCACTTGGACTTGAGTTTTGTGCATTGTGACAGATATGGATCTATTTGTAATCTTTTACATGTTGACATCCAGTTATTCCAGCACCATTTGTTGAAGATACTTTCTTTTTTCCATTGTATAGTTTTGGCTTCTTTGTCAAAAATCAGGTGTTCGTATGTGTGTGGATTAATGTCAGGGTCTTCAATTCGATTCCATTAGTCCGTCTGTTGGTTTTTATACCAGTACCAGGCTATTTTTAGTACTATAGCTCTATAGTAGAGTTTGAGGTCAGGGATGGTGATGCCTCCAGAGGTTGCTTTATCATACAGGGTTCTTTTAGCTATCCTGGGTCTTTTGTTTTTCCATATGAAGCTGAGTGTTGTTCTTTCCAAGTCTGTGAAGAATTGTGTTGGGATTTTGATGGGGTTTGCATTGAATCTGTAGATTGCTTTTGGTAAGATTGCCATTTTTCTATGTTAATCCTACCTATCCATGAGCATGGGATATCCTTCCATTTTCTGATATCTATTTCAATTTCTTTCCTTAGAGATTTAAGTTCTTATCAAAAAGTTCCTTCACATGTTTAGTATTTTATAGCATTTGTGGCTATTGTAAAGGGTGATGTTTCTCTGACTTCTTTCTCAGCCCATTTATTATTTGTGTATAGGAAGGCTACTGATTTTTTTTTTTTTTTGAGTTGATCTTGTATCTTGCCACTTTACTGGAGGAGTTTATCAGCTGTAGGAGTTCCCTGGTAGAATTTTTGGGGTCACTCATGTATATTATCATATCATATGCAAATAGTGAAAGTTTGACTTCTTCCTTTCCAATTTGTATCCCTTTGATCTCTTTTTGTTGTCTTATTGGTCTAGCTAGAACTTCTAGTACTATATTGAATAAATATGGGGAGAGTGGGTAGCCTTGTCTTGTTCCTGATTTTAGTGGTATTGGTTTGAGTTTCTCTCTGTTTAATTTGATAGTGGCTGCTGGCTTGCTATAAATTGCCTTTATTATGTTTAGGTATGTTCCCTGTATTCCTGATCTCTCTAAGACCTTTATCATGAAGGGGTGTTGGATTTTGTCAAAGGCTTTTTTCAGCATCTGAGATGATCATGTTTTTTTTTTTCTTTTTTTGTTTATATGGTGTATTACATTGACAGATTTTCATATGTTGAACCATCCTTGCATCCCTGGGATGAATCCTACTTGGTCATGATGGATAATTTTTTTGATGTATTCTTGGATTCGGTTTGCCAATATTTTGTTGAGTATTTTTGCATCAATGCTCATGAGGCAGATTGGTCTGTAATTCTATTTCTTTGTTGCATCTTTGTTTGGTTTGGGTATCAGGGTAATTGTGGATTCATACAAAGAGTTTGGTAGTGTTCTCTTCATAGAAGAGTATTCATATTAGTTCTTCTTTGAAAGTCTGGTAGGATTCTGCACCAAAACCATCTGGTCCTGGGCTTTTTCTAGTTGGGATACTTTTGATGACTATTTCTTTTTCTTTAGGGATTATTGGTCTATTTAAATGGTTTCCCTGGGCTTGATTTGACTTTGGTATGTGGTATCTATCCAGAAAACTGTCCATTTCTTCCAGATTTTCCAATTTTGTGGAGTATAGATTTTTGAAGTATGACCTGATGACTCTCTGGACTTCCTTCTTGTCTGTTGTTATATCTCCCTTTTCATTTCTGATTTTGTTAATTTGGGTGCTCTCTCTTTGCCTTTTGGTTAATTTATCTAGGGGTTTGTCTATCTTGTTGATTTTTTCAAAGAACCAACTCTTTGTTTCATTGATTTTTTTGTATTGTTCTTTTGGTTTCTATTTCATTGATTTCAGCCCTTAATTTGATTATTTCCTGGCATCTATTTCTCCCGGGTGAGTTTGCTTCTTTTTGTTCTAGTGCTTTCAGTTGTGCTGTTAATTCATTGGTATGAGATTTCTCCATCTTCTTTATGTTTACATTCAGGGCCATGGATTTTCCTTTTCGTACTGTTTTCATAGTGTCCCATAATGCTGTGGGCCACAGGGATATATATATATATATATCATAAGAACTCAGCTGGTTATGGCAAAGTCACTACTTGAAGGGATCAGGGAATTTCTCCAGAGGAAGCCAAATCCCAAGGAGTTTTGGTGTTACTTGGCTTGTTATATATCAGCTCTATTCTGTTATGTGTGCCTTCATAGTTTTCCCAATTGACTTTTCCCCTAGAAGGGCTAACAGTGTGGACTGATCACTCTCTGGACATACACATTCCAGGAATTTGGAGAACAGCCTCAGGAAAGGCTTTCTCTGGAATCATATATCTCCCTTAGCCACTTTCAAGGACTACAGGAAGCACCGCCCAGGTGGGCACCCAATTTCTGAGGACTAACAATAGCAGCCCATGTGCAGGTCTCCTGACAACATAAATTCCACAAGGAGACACCACCCAGCTGGGCGCCCAACTTTCAAGGACTAACAGTGATAACAGCCCATATATAAGTCTCCTGACTTAAGGTAAATTCCACAAGGGGACACCACCTAGGTCAGGTAGACAGTAAGTTATAGCTTCACACAATTTAGCTCAGACCCTCCCTTCTTATACCAGGACTTCCAGGGCACAGGATGGAGAAGAGAAAAGAGAAACTAGAACTAGATGGGTAAGAACTTGAGAGGAACATACTGAGATGGGGAAGAACTAGATTGAAGGGCTAGAAGACAGTACTAGAGGAACAAGATGGAAGATGAGGAAGAGTCAGATGGGAAAGTCCTAGCTGGGTAAGAACAAGGTGAGAAGGACCTAGATGTGTCAGAATTAAGATACGAGAATTAGGATGGAACTTAAGAGGGAACAGTTGATAACAGAGAGAAATCAGGCAAGAAAGGATCTAGGCACAGGAACAGAACTGAAGCTATGTATATAGGCTGTTATGCCAGAGGAATTAAAGCAAGTGGACTATGGGACTTGGTGTGCTGAGATTCTATTTCCTGAAAATAGTCCTTGCCATTAGTAGTTCTCTCTCCTGAGCTCCTGGGATGTATAATATTGAGGCTGGTCCCTCAAATATTATACAAGACCATAAGTTTGGGTATGTTGTACTTTCATTTTCATTGAATTCTAGGAAATCTTTAATTTCTTTCTTTATTTCTTCCTTGACCCATTGATGTTTCAGGTGAGCATTATTCAGTTTCCATGAGATTGTATGCTTTTTATAGTTTTTGTTGTTGTTGAAGTCTAACTTTAAGGCATGGTGGTCTGATAAGATACAGGAGGTTTTTCCAATGTTTTTGTGTCTGCTGAGATTTGTTTTGTGATCAAGCATGTGGTCAATTTTTGAGAAGGTTCCATGGGGTGCTGAGAAGAAGCTATATCCTTTTGTGTTAGGATAGAATGTTCTGTGGATATCTATTAAGTCCATTTGAGTCATAACATCTGTTAGGTCCTTTATTTCTTTGTTGAATTTCAGTCTGGTAGATCTATCTTTTGGTGAGAGTGGTGTGTTGAAATCTCCCACTACTAATGTGTGGGGTTTGATATACCTTTTAAGCTTTAGTAATGTTTCTTTTATGAATGTGGGTGCCTTTGTATTTGGGGCATAAATGTTCAGGATCGAGACTTCATCTTGGTGTATTTTTACTGTGATAAATATGTAATGTCCATCCTGATCTCTTTTGATTGATTTTAGTTTGAAGTCTATTTTATTAGATAATAGCATAGCTACACCAGCTTGTTTCTTAGGTCCATTTGCCTGGAAGGCCTTTTTCCAGTCCTTTACTCTGAGGTAGTGTCTGTCTTTGAAGTTAAGGTGTGTTTCTTGTATGCAGCAGAAGGATGGATCCTATTTTCTTATCCATTCTGTTAGTCTGTGTCTTTTTATAGGTGAGTTAAAACCATTGATATTGATAGACATTAATGACCAGTGATTGTTAGTTCCTATTATTTTTGTGGTTGTGTTGTCCTTTTTTGGTGTTTGTTGGTGTGGGATTATCTATTGCCTGAGTTTTCATAGGTGTGTTTAGCTTCTTTAGGTTGGATTTTTTCCTTCTAGTGCTTTCTGTAGGGCTGGGCTTGTGGACAAGTATTGTTTAAATCTGGTTTTATCATGGAATATTTTGATTACTCCATCTATGATCTATGGTGATTGAGAGTTTCGCTGGGTTTAATATTCTGGGTTGGCATCCATGGTTTCTTAGTGTCTGCATAACATTTGTCCAGGACCTTCTAGCTTTTATAGTCTCTATTAAGAAGTCTGGTGTTATTCTGATGGGTTTGCCTTTATATGTTACTTAGTCTTTTTCCTTTGCAGCTCTTAATATTTTTTCTTTGTTCTGTATGTTTAGTGTTTTGATTATTATGTGACAAGGGGACTTTTTTTTGGATCCAACTTATTTGTGTTCTGTAAGCTTCTTGTATCTTCATAGGTATTTCTTTCTTTAGGTTAGGAAATTTTTCTTCTATGATTTTGTTGAATATGTTTTCTGTGCCTTTTTAGTTGGTATTCTCTTTCTTCTATCCCTATTATTCTTAGGTTTGGTCTTTTCATGGTGTCCCAAATTTCTTGGATGTTTTATGTTATGACTTTTTTGTCTTTATTGTTTTCTTTGAGTGATACATCTATTTTCTCTATTGTGATTTCATTGCCTGAGATTCTCTGTTCCATCTCTTGAATTTGGTTGGTTATGCTTGTTTCTGTAGTTCCTGTTCATTTAGTCAGGATTTCTATTTCCAGTTTCCCACAGTTTGTGTTTTCTTTATGTCTCAATTTCATTTTTCCTATCTTGGATTGTTTCCTTCATCTGTTTAATTACTTTTTCTTGGCTTTCTTTGATTTCTTCTAGTTTTTGTTTGTTTTTTCTTACATTTCTTTAAGGGAATTTTTTATTTCCTCTCTAAGGGTATTTTTCACTTCCTCTTTAATGGAGTTTTTCATTTTCTCTTTAAGGGAATTTTTTATTTCCTCTTTAAGGGAGTTTTTCATTTCCTCTTTAAGGGATTTTTTTATTTCCTCATTAAGGGACTTTTTCATTTCCTCTTTAAGGGCCTCTATCATCTTCTTAAAGTCATTTTTAGGGTTGATTTCTTTTGTTTCTTCTGCCTTGGTATGTTCAGGCCTTGTAGGTGTAGAATCACTAGGTTGTGATATTGTCATATAGGTCTTCATGTTGTTGTCTGTGTTTTTACACTGGCATCTACTCATCTCTTTCTTTGTTCAGTGCAGGCAGTGTCTATGTCTGAAGGTGCCTCTCTTGTTCTAATTGTTCATCTTGGTTCACTAGGATTTCTTTGTTAAATTGGTGCTGTTGGTCTCTGTTTCTTCAGATCAGCTTAGTCAAATCAGTGTTAGTAGGTTCTATCTTTGGGTGCAGTTGTTCCCAGTTGGTGTAGGGTGTGCTTATGGTTTCAGTGGTTGTTAGGTTTGTAGGGGTTAATTTTGCTTTTTTGTTTTGGGTTTTTTTTTGGGGGGGGGAGGATAAGGAAAGGTAGCTGTCTGGTCACTGGGTCTCCAATGGGTAGGGCCTAGGAGTTAGAGACCTGATCTGCCGGCCTGGAGATGGGAGCTTACCTGTTCTCAGTCAGTGAAATGTATACTTAAGATTCTGGTGGTCTGGTTTTGTGGCTGGGCAGTGCCTTCTTTTGTGTTCTCAGGTCACACTTTGCTCATTCATCAGCTTTTCAGCTGTTCTTATTTCCCCAGGCTGCAAACTGTAGGTTTCTAATTCCTCTACTGGATGGATTTCAGCTGAGTAGGGTAGTCTCAGCAACACCTCCAAGTTGTTGGGTTTCGCAGGATTGGCAGCTGGGCCCTGGGTTGGCCTCAGACAGTGTGTAGATCCATTTTGGTCTCATCCCAGGGAGATGGCTCCTTCCCCAGGTGTTGGGATTAAGGGCATCCTTGTTCCAAGCTCTTGATTAGGAGCTTGTTTTGATTGACTCCTCAGCAGGTGATAACTCAGTTTCTGGTTTTTATTACAACTGCAGCCGCTGCTCTGCCCCTCTACCTACCTGCCTCTGTGGCCCTCTCCACCTCCAAGATGTTTTAATAACATAAGGCTTTTCATGACAATGAGACACATCTTCTCCTGGAAGCACCTATCTACTTCAGAGAACATGGTGGGTATCAAAGAGTTTGCTTTTTTTTGTGGCAAAACTTAAAGAAACTGCCCTTGCCTCAACTGCTGACAGTGTGCTGTCCAAATTGGACAAGCAGGATACAAAAGAAAGCAACTGCCAAAACTTGCTAAGACAAGGCTGGACAGACATTCCTTCAAAATTTCCACTTCACAGAAAAGTCTGTCAGATATTCCAGGCGTGTGGGCTGAATATGGATGCCAAAATATTGAAGAACCATGGGTGACTATCCAGGCAGCCAGCTATTACTGTCATTTTTATAGTTTTGGAAGTTGTTTGCTCTGCACTTCCTCTTTACTCAGGTAATATTATATCCTTCTCAGGTGTCTGATGGAGTTAAAGATGGGAAAGTTATACTAATAGTTTTTCCTGGCAACCAAATTCAGAATAGAAACTCACCAAAGAGGTGGAAAGTAAGGACAATTTTGAGTTGGTAAAACAAGTTAGGATAGAAAGTGAATTAGGTACAAAACTTTGGACTCACCAGTATAGGATGGATAATGGAGTATTTTCTCTGAATTTGCCAAAATGCAAATGGATTGGATATTGTGAATGTAATTCTTCTTTTTTTTTTTTTTTTTTTTGAGCTGAGGATCGAACCCAGGGCCTTGCGCTAGCTAGGCAAGCACTCTACTACTGAGCTAAATCCCCAATGTGAATGTAATTCTTACCTGATAATTGTTCTTATTGTATATAGATTTACTATCTTAGAATTAAAACCTTCCTTTTCATTTAGACAAAAGGAGGAATTGTTGTATGATATTTTGACATTCTAACAATAAAGTTTACTTTGAATCACATGACAGAGCTAGCTACTAGATGACTAAAATTAGCCATAGAGATTTTGGAGGACTGAGGACAGATAGACAGGAAGTAGTAAGGCAAGGCTTAGAAAGGATTTCAGCCCATTGGGATGGAGGAACAGAGGGATAGGAGGTCACTGGTCACTTTTCTGTCACTTCTCTGATTATTCAGGTTCCTACCCAAATATATGACTCCTGATTTTTTATTGATAAAGAATAATTAGATAAACACATCAAGATGAATCTATAGAAACAATGACATCACACAGAGTGGGGCAATGCATAGTTGTAATCCCAGCACCGGGGAGATCAAGAGTCAGATGGATCCTTGGGGATCACTGGGCAGCCAGCCCACCATACTCATAAGTTCCTGGCCAGTGAGAGACACTGTCTTACCAAATACGGTGAAAAGTGCTCATGGTCTGACAATTCTATAAGGTGGTCACTGAGGTCTTCTCCATCTCCTCTGGTAACAAAACCTAACAACAAAGGTGTTACAAGACAAAGCAATCCTGTTCTCCATATTGCTGGCTCAGTATTTCACAGACTAGGGGCTACCATCTTGCAAAGGATACCCATGACACCCAGGGCCATTCATCCAGTAGCCAGCCTTGGTGGACTGTCCAGTAACACAGATAACCCAAGGGAGGTTGTCTGGGAATTAATGACATTTTTCCTCAATCAGCCTTATTGTCACACATGTATCACATACAGTGATGAATAAAAAAGTAAGCTTCAGTGTTTGCAACAGGACAGTTTCATCTGACCTGTTTCTGAGTCAGAGTACTTGGAAATCCCTATGGACCCAAGGTATGATTGCTAAAATATTGTTTATTTTATTCATTTATTCTTTGAACTCTCTTTTGCATTCATGCCTGAGTGTGAGCGGTAAACGTGCACAGGTATATGCAGTTATATGAATGCATGCATGTGTCTCTAGAAGTGAAGAGCATTTGTCACTCTCCACCTCACTTAGTGAGGGTCTCTCCCTGAGCCTGGAATTTGCTGTTTCAATGAGAATGCCAGTGAACATGCCTCAGCAGTTCTCTTGTATCCATGTCCATGGTGTGAAGATGGCAGGCATGTGTGACCATGCTTGACTTTTTAGGTTGATGCCAGAGAATGAAATTAGGTCTTAATGATTGCATAGTAAGTGCCCTGAGTCCCTAAGACACCCCCACAGCCTCTAAATTTTTGTTTATTGGGGAAAATTGTTGCTTATGTTTGGGTGGATTTTCCTTTGTTTTTTTACTTGGATGCTCAGTATTCTAACTTACTGGAGGGGAGGAAAGAAAAAGGCAGCCAATTTTGGCAACAGAGAGAAGAAAATGAAGCCCCTTACCAGAAGACCTGCTGGGTGTTAGATTTAATTTCTCTTAGGCAGCTAAGCAA
Source organism: Onychomys torridus (assembly GCF_903995425.1). Classification (NCBI taxonomy): domain Eukaryota; kingdom Metazoa; phylum Chordata; class Mammalia; order Rodentia; family Cricetidae; genus Onychomys; species Onychomys torridus. The sequence goes on from NC_050453.1 coordinate 75,022,050, forward strand.
TTGTACATATAAATCTGTCTAGTTTGCTTTTTGCATGTGCTACATAGAAAGGAAAAAAAGGTATCAGCACAGAAGCCAGTCTGGCTGGTTGATTTGCACACTCAAATAGATTGGCAGAGAAAGTATGAAAGGTTTCAGGGAGAAATAAGGCCTGGTTGTTACAATGGGAATGAATGCAGAGGCATTAACAGGTGTTGTGTGACTCTAATTCTGGGGAGACATGGACAAATGTCTACTCACCTCTAAAAGGGCATCCAGTATACCGCCAAAGTCCAACTTGGTAAACTAAGTTGCTTAATTTGGGCTACCTATAGGATAAAAAATGGCTCAAAAATAGCTGTATCACCAAAATCCACCTCAGCATGGATGACAGCTCATGAAAGCTGGGTACCTGAAGTCTACTTCTAGACATCCTGGCAGCTCAGCAAGTTGGAGAGTGTGTCTTCTAGGCAGCCCAGGTGGTCTGAGCCTCTCCCAGGCAGGAGAAACTTCTTGACAGTTCAGCAGGTTGGAGTACCTCAGCAATTCTTATTACTTCTGTAAGCTTGGAAATGGAGGAGCCTAGTACATCTGGTCAGCTTCAAGGACTTCTTCACATTTGAGCAGTTTAGTTCTGAGGTTTTAAGGAGCCTACCTTTAGAACACCCTGCAATTGGAACACATTCCCTGCAGGCTAGAATGTCACCAGCTCAGGAAATCACTACAGGACAGAGGTATAGCATGCAAAACAAACAAACAAAAAACACAAACTAAACGAAATACTGGTTAGAAGTTTGAGCTTTGACTCTTGCCATCCATTTCTATGTCATCTACTTTCCCTTCTTGGTCATACCGTCGTAACCTAGAGTACTAACAGTGGCATGAATGAGAATGGCCCCATAAGCTTATATACTGAATAATTCGTCTCCAGTTGGTTGAGTGTTTTGAAAGGATTAGGAGGTGTGTGTGAGTGGAGGCAAACAGAGATTTTAAAAGCCAATGTCATTCCCAGTTAGCCCTCTCTGCCTTGTGTTTGTGTCTTCAGATGTGAGCTGTCTTTAGTGTCAGACATTCCTGTCTGCAGCCAGGCTTTCTCCCGTGGAGGTCACAGACTGTAGCCCTCTGACACTGGAAGCACTAACTGAACTCTTCCCTTCTGTGTAAACTGTGTCAGTCAGGGTATCTGAGCACAGAAACAGAAGAGTCACTACGATAGTGCTTCAATTTGTTCAGTTGTGAAATGACGTTAAACTGAGCTGTGTTTAACTAATTCACAAGGATGTTGTGACTATCAAGGATCTGAACAAGTTTTCGTAAACTGCAGAATGTTAGTTATAATAAACAAAAAATGGACAGGACAAAGTTCACTATCACAGGCTCGGTGTTATAAATGAAATTGCAGGCTATAAATACCACCGAAGGAGTAAATACATCTGAAAAATGGAAACTAACTGCTAAAGTGCAAATTGACATAAAACACTAAGTACACTGTACTCATGAAAATCTGCCACAGAGAGAAGCAGTCTGAGAGCACTGAAAATGTCCCATATCCATTTAGCAAATTGAATGCTAATTCAACAGTAAATAGATGAACAAGGTCTTATAATCCCTGTATTATTGCTACTATTTTTGTTCATTTTACCAAAAGGAACCTTTTGACAATTACTCTATCAGGATCCCATTAGGAGACATCTCTGCTTCCTTGAACAAAAACTGCCCCCACTAGTTCATGTGTCTGAACATTTCCTCTACCTTTTGGGAAGGTGATGAACTCATTGGAGGTGGTGCCTTGTGGGAGAAAATGTGTATCTGGGGTTGGCCTGAGGGTTTACAGCCTCCACTTACTTCAAGCTCTCATGGGTGAGGATAAACACATGATCTGCCAATTTTCTGCTGTTGTTGTCTTTGTCCATGCCCTCTCTGTCACCTTTCCTTTGTCCCCCCCCCCCCCCCCCCCAACCAGAAACTAAAGTAAACCCTTTTCCCAGTTGCCTCTGGTCATGGCATTTTATGACAGCAACAGAGAACTAACTAGCACATATCTCTTAGACAATATGGTGTTTCACCTTTCCTTTAACTGATGAATATAATTCCAACAAGGGAGCTGGTGGGGAGCAATGAGTCCTGAAACATTGTCTTCTTGACAAGCCAGTCCAGGGTTTTGGTTTTTGTTATTGTTTGTTCCCACTGGTGTACAATACAATTATATTAATATATGTTTTACATTATAGAGTTAAAATAATTTCTCTGGTTCATAATTACAATTAACTAGATAAAAAACATGGTCCTGTAGAAGAGCAAGATCAGACTGAAGACAAGATCCAGTTCAGATGAAGAAAGAGCTTCTTGGGGCCTGGGCAATGCTTAGTGGGTAGAGTTCTTGTCATGCAAGCACAGGGAGGTATATACAATCCACACACTCTATATCTAAAACAAGCAAGCAGACAAACAACCCAAACAAAAATAGTCAGTCATGGGGACAAGAGATTGTAATCCTAGTTCTGGACATGCAGACACAGGAGGATCTTTGGGGCTTGCTGGTCAGCCAGCCTAACAGGTTATCAAATTCTAGGACAGTAAGAGACCATCTCATAAGCCATTGTAGATGGCTTCTTAAGGAATGATACCTGAAGTTGCCCCATTTCCCTCACATGACTGCATACACACATGCATGCAGACTTGCATACATGTATGTACACATATACCAAAGAACTTTTCTATTTACTTGAAGAAGTTAGAGCTAATACATGACCATTCTTTATAGAGGATAAAAGAAAATCCCGAAGTTGTACAGCTTCTATTGCCACTAACAGAAAGCCTGAAGGTCACTTTTCTTCTTAATATGCACGTGCGCGCACGCGTGTGTTTGTGTGTGTGTGTGTGTGTGTGTGTGTGTGTGTGTGGCCTTAGTCCACTTATAACTATTTGTCTGGTACAACTTTGCAGCTCACTTTTATGTTCTATATGGATATTGCTTGGCATAAACACAGGGGCCTAATGGGTGGTGACAGGCAGCACATTTGATGGACAAGTCCTGAGTGAAGAGATCAAACATGAATTCTACAAAGCAGTGCTCATACACCATAAACATATTAAACACACGCAGATGAAAGGCAAGTTCATGAATAATAGGTAAGGAACACACTGAACAGTATGAAAGCATGCAGACTCTGATGGCTGATGGATTCCAGATGGAATAGGTCCAGAAGACAGGTGAAGGAATGGTGAGGCCTAACAAGGGGAATTGATACATTTATAAGGAGAGAAGGTGGGCACATGACCACCCTGGATAGCAGATTTCACTTATGCATAGGTAAAATAACATTCCCAAGAGCATGGGCAGAAGGGCAAAAGCACGGACAGCAGTAAAAACAAAAAAAGGAAAAGAAAATTAGAGGATACGGAGTATGGTATTAACACAGTCGGTGTGACGAGGTCTAGAATCTCCTCTGGCTCTGTCTGTGAGGGAATCTCTATACTGGGTCAATTGAGGTGGGCAACACCATTTCCTCTGCTGAGGTCTTTGAGTACAAAGGATGAAGCCAGCTGAGCAGCAGCTTTCGTCTCTCTCCATTCCTGACCACGGACTAATGTGACCAGGGCCTCACAGCACGGTAGCCATGCCTTCTCTGCCTTAGGCAGTATACCCTTGAACTATGAGCCAAAGTAAATACTTTCTTCCTGCAGTTGCTTTTGTCATGTGTTTTATGAAAGCCACAATAACAATAATACATAAACTGCAATGGAAAACATTGCAAACATAAACCTCTTTACTCTGTCAGTTAAATATCGTGAGTATTTTTTTGTAGTGGAGGAAAGCTAGCATTAGACAAACTACCATCTAAGGTTGGTGTGTTGCTTATGGATGCATTTAAAAAATGTGGACAGATATTTTTAATTAGTTTTCAAGAAAAGTTTAGGAGACATTTGTACCTGTAGACTAGAGAAATTCTAAACTTCTCTGATCTGAGCTCAACAGGCGATACTGCTGGTGGGGCCATCATGGAGCAGAAAGTAGTTAGGAAACCCAGAAAGTGTGAATGGAAGATCCATAAAGAAGACACCTCTGCAAAGATTTCACAAGACTGAATGATGAAAACCTCTGCAATAGTGGGAGCTGAGACTTTAAGGATTGGGATTCACACTGTCTTGGGCTATCATTAGCCCTTTCAATGGTCATTCACTCAGCACCCCAATGCACCCAAATGCTTACACACACACACACACACACACACACACACACACACACACACACACACACCACATGTGACCTAACATCTAGGCTCACTACTGTTAGATAAGTCCTCATGAATGTACAGAACCCCACCTTCTGCCCATGCAGAGGCTGAGGAAGTCAACACAGCCTCTCACATCACATTACAGAAGGCTTCAGGAAATAAGCCATCTGCAGCATGTAGCAGCATCTTTGCTCTAACCTGATGTTCCCACCAATGTTTTTAAAAAAACAATTTTCTTTATGACTTCTTGTTCTGTTACTATAAAAACTTTATACAGCTGTTACTTCATGGAAACACGGTCTTTGTCCTAACCTAAATCTGTGTTTCTATGTCATGATTACTCATATTTAACTTGAGAATAAACATCTATTCTTTTTGAGATGAGAGAAATTGAAAATATAGGCCAGGTCAGTAGTATGTGGAGAATGTGGTACAATCTAGCAAAGAACAGAGGCATTTGGCCACTGATCCCTGATGTTGCAGGGAGGCCACCTGAAAAGGTGATGGATTCTCCTAAATGGCAGTGGAGATTTCTACTCAGCCAAGAATTTAAGCTCTAGCCTTGCTCTAGCTGGTTAATTTTAGGAGTAAAGATAAACTGGGGAGATTTGAAAATATGTGTATGTTTGGAATTTTCTAGAGCATATTTTAAGAAATCCCATGATTTCATAAAATAAAATATAAGCAACATGAATATAAACAGCAGTTGTATTTTACTAGTGGTTTTCATTTGCTGAAGATGTTCTGAACTCATTTAATCTGTCACACAGTTCATTGAGTTCTAGGTCAATTGTCCTGAGCTATAAGAGAATCCCCCTAAGGAGGGAGGGTCTCCCTCAGCTGATGGACAGTGGATCTGAGCTGTATTCCTTTGCAGATCTAATGCTAAAATCACTTTTGTGAGACTGAATGTGCCTCTTTTCAGAAGATAAACTGCTCTTAACTTCTGAAAACCCCATGATAATAAAATACGGAAGGCTTCAGGAAATAATCCCAAAATGGTTGTCAGCATGACTTCAGTGTAATCTCATTTGCATGCTAAATGATGGCCCCCAGTGCTGTGACAAGCAAGAGTTGCCATGATGGGAACTGAAAGTGCCATAAAGGAGGCTGAGTTCCTGAAACCTATGCCTATTTCTAGTAAAGACATAAAAATTCCCACTTTTATGACCCCATCCCACCCTTTATTTATTCTACTCTATTATAATCTCCCAACCCTTAATAAGTGAAAAGCCTAGTTTTAATTTTTCTCCTATTTCTTCTATTTGTTGTTTGAGAATAAAATTCTTCTTGGCTGCTCAGCTGACCCTTTGCATTTCTACAATTTATTCTTATGAGTATATTAATATGCATGTATTTGCAATAGGATCTCTGTAATAACCCAGGCTGGCTTTGACATTGACATCATCCAATGTCCTTAGTGCTTCCCTGTGTCACTGTTAGGTAGTTAAGAGCTGGAGAATTTGGTAGGTAAAGCAATTGAGAATGAGCCTCTCCCTCACAGGTACTTTTGCATTCCACCTCTTATTCCTGAAAAGGGAAATCATCACAGCTGCCTCCTGAGAATTTGAAATACCATATTAAATGAGGGGGGTGTGCCATAATTAATACCTCCACCCCATTCTCAACCCAGCTCAGGATTTAGTTGAACACATGAAAGGATAACTAGATATCATTATGGGGAGCCCGAGAGATTACTGTTCAGTGTTTATAGACAATTGAGAGTATTTATTCCACCCTTCTGGGACTATGTTCAGGTATTCTGCTCCTAAGTGTAGCACCAAAATCCAGAGCACAGGGTTTCTGGAGGCAGAAACCATATCCTGGCATCTTGCTCAGCCACATTACCAGACAAAAGGAAAAGAATGGAGCTGGCAGGTGTCTAGAGGGCAGCTATTGAGAATTCCATGTTCTTGATTCCAGAAAAAATAATTGGACTGGGAATACATTGATAATGATAGAAACAGAAAAAAAAATTGAAAAAGAAAAGGCACTACATGGAATGGCAGTGGGCTGAAGAGCTGGGATGGCTTGAGGTTGTCTTTAGTCTGTCTATGGGTAATCTCTGTGCTCTAACACTGGCATACAGCTGAAGGATAGTATTCCTAGTTCTTCTCTTCCACATTTTCTTTCTTTTTAATATGTTAATTTGGTGTCCTTTCTCTAGCCACAGCAGGACTTTTCCAAGGCTCATTAAGGGAAGGCTATTTGTCCTAGTAAAGGCCAGAGACTACTGCTCCACTCAAGAAGGAGAATAAATCAAAAAAGTACACCACTGTCTCCTTGCAGCCTGAGTTACAGAACTGTTGCTGAGATATTTTCTGAGGGAAAAACAGAGTGTAAAGAAAGAACAAGAATGTTCTTCCTTAAGGAGGCAACCTTATTGAAAACATAATGAGAAGCATTTCAGAAACAAGGCACTATAAAAAATGGTGATTTTTGAAGGAAGCAAGTTAAACCAGAAACTTACCTAGTTTACCCAAGGGAAGCATGAAAAGTGCTCCTAGGATGAGAACAAGCATAAAAGTTGATGTAAACAACTCTCCCCTCAAAACTAGTGGTTAGGATTTAAGCCATGGGTACTGTTTGTATGTTGAAGTCATCAGTGATCATTAGTGGAACTTGACAGCTAACTGCAGCCAGAAGAAAGAGAGGGACATAAAGCTCTGTCAATAACACTGCCATTCAAGTCCAGGTGTGCAAATATGCACAGCTGTTTACTCTGAGAAAAGTCACACTATAGAGTGAGCTGTGTCTATGGTGAGGGACAGAGGTGAAGAGGTTAAGAGGTCATCCAGTCGTTGGACCCCCACCCTTCTAGAAAAGTAAACACCAGCTTTACCACTCCCTAAAGTTTAAATTGCCTATGTTAAAGTGTCAGTGTCTGAACTGCTTCCTCTTTGTAAGACTCAAGAGTATAGATGTATGCTTCTGAAGATAAATCGTGCCTACTAGAAGACAGTTTAAACATAGAACAAGGCTAAAGAGAAAGATCCTTGGGAAAAATAAGTCAAATCCAAATGCGGTCCTCAAGGAAGGGTTCTAATTATGTGTGTTGGTTGTAGACATATATATCATATGGGAGGCTTTCAAGTTACATTTCAATGGGTTAAATAATAAACTTTTTTTTTCTCTTTGTTCTTGATAAGTGAGATTACAGGGTGGGTTCTGGAGGTATTTTCAGTGGGATTATAATCTGACAAAGTATGAAAAGAACCGCTAGGTTTGCACAAGGGTTTATTTTAATGAGACTCCTAGAAAATAAGGTTTGCATCTAGGAATGGAGAAAGATTTTAAGCAGATAATGGCCCTGGACTTCTTCATTCATGCCTAGCAATGAAATTTAACCAGACTGCAAGATGAAATACTTCTTTTTAAGCCCCCATAATTTTTCCTGTTTTTAATAGCCTACCTCAAATGTCATTAGAATATTGCATTCTTGGCCTTGAATGCACAATGCTCAGGGGCTGTATACAGATGTAATAGTTTATACTGGGGTGACCTAGATCCTCCTGACTATCTTTTCCAAGTTATATCATTATCTATCTATCTATCTATCTTTCTATCTATCTATCTATCTATCTATCTATCTATCTATCTACCTATATGTGTTTTATATATTATATACGTAGATGTTATATATACATACATATATGTTATACCATATATACAATATAGCAAAGCTTGTATATATTTATAATTTCTTTTATTTACATATGTATGACTTAAAATATTCATATAGTTATGTTTTTAAACTAACACCCATCTGAACTCATACTCCAACGTAGTGTATTACTGGAAAGAAATGTAATAATTGTGGTAGTCAATCATTTTTTATATACTGGAGTCTGCTAACTCTTCTATACTGCTTTCTACTTTAATTATAATTATGATATTCTTAGTTAATTATTTTTAAAATTTTATAATGAATTATACTGATTTGCTAACAAACTCTATAAAAAGAGATTGAGTAATGATATTGTACTCTATAAGTCCATTGGTGGTTTATTACACTAACTAGACACTTGCTGAGGTTTTTGGGTTTGCAATGCATAAAATGTTATTTGCGAGCAGAAACAATTGTTATTTTCTTCCCTATTTAAATGTATTTTGTTTCTTTGTCTTATTAAATTTTCCATTTAGAGTATTTAATGGTAATCCTTGTTTTGTTCACCAACTAGGGCACCCTTGCCTCACTCCCAGCTTTAGAAGCAATGGTGGTGCTTTTCCCAGTGTACAACCAGCTTGTACTCCCCACATTTGGCTTGTCAGTGTCGGGTGTGTCACATGACTGCCAAGCTGAAAGCTTCAGCTATGAAAGGCTGCTGGAATTTGGCACATGTTTTTTTTTTTTTTTTTTTTTTCCTGGATCAATGGAGCTGATCATGTGACTCTTTTTTTTTTTTTCTGTTAAGGCAGTATACAACTTTTATCTATTTGTTTTTGTGTATGTTTTGAGACAAGGTGCTTTTAATTAGCCTAAGATTGACTGAATCTTGAAGTTTCTATGTAGGAATTCACCATTCTTCTAGGGCATTCAATTTGTTGTATTCATTGCACTATCAAGGTCTCTCTTAGTTCTTTCATATCAGTTGTTTCTTTTATTTATAATAACACATTTGACTCTTTTATCTTTTCTTCTGAATCTAGGTAAAAGTATGCCAATGTTTTTATTATAAGGAGAAACACTTATTATTTTCATTCACTTTTTACATGTAAAATCTATAACGTACATATAGCTACTAAAAAAAAGAAAATGTTCCTTTAAAATAGGGCCACATGATACAATGATACAAAGTTTAAGAATAAATGTAAGGAAATGAAATCTCAGTCTAAAAACAAACAATGAAACAATGGTGAGGAACTGAGGAATAAAAAGTCAGGCAGCAGAGCTTGTGGATAAGAACAGCTGATGCTGAATTATCCTCAGTGATATGAGCAACTTACCAGTTCTTTACACTCATTTCAAAACTCCAAATTATAATTTGTGGAAATAAATAAATAATAATAATATAATCACAAAGAAACAAAAATAAAACTTAGTTGGCAAAAAGTCTTGAGTAAAAATACAAAGCCTGGTGTATCTGGTTATTGGTAGCTAAACACTGTGGTGTTAGTCCAAAGACAAACACAAGCTGGTGAACAGGACAAATTCAGGAATAAGTCTACTCACACACAGCTGATATTTGACAAAGCTTCCAAGAGCAAACAAGGAGGAAGAAACATTTCTTCAATAGATGGTGTTTGGAAAAATGAATATCCAGAGGCAAAAGTTTGAAATTGGACTTTTAGTTCACTTCATATATAAAACCCAATGCAAATGCAATTGAAGACTTATACCTGAGACCTCGTGCTGTAAAATTACTCTAAGGAAATTCAAGGAAAGAGCTTCTCAATACTGGTCTTTGCAAAGTGTCCATATATGATTCTAAAGGAATAAAAAGAAGAGTAATATACAAAAGAGATACCTGGGATTGTGCTCAGGAGCAAAGCTGCAGAGCTCCCATAGAGAAGAGTTAAATGTACTCTAAAATATTTTGCCTTTGTCTATTTCCTGTGAGTTACCTTCCATGGTTCTAGAAAATATTATGCTGGTAATGTTCATGGTTCATAGTCTGACACATCTGCAACACCTATAAACCATGAACATTACCAGCATGGAAAGATATGTATAAAACTGTAATCACATGTTAGTGGCAACAAAAAGCTGACAAATTGGACTTCAGACCCACTTAGCAGCATGGGAACCATACCTGGTGCTGGAAACAGAACCTGTTTTCCAGGGCTAGTGATGTCATAAACTTAAATAGTGGCCATATTAAGAATTTGCAATCCCACTGGGCCAGTGAGATGATTCAGAAGATGAAGGTGTTTGTTTTTTTAGGCTTGCTGCTGACCTTACTTCAATATTGGGGACCCACACGTTGGAAAGATAAAACCCACTTGCATTGGTTGTCATCTGACTTCCACATGTCCAGTGTGGCACATGTATACCTACACACATAAACAGATACATATACAAAACAAATGAAATGTAATAAAAATATTTTTAAAAGAATGAGAAATGACATTTTTAATTGCCAAATTGCAATTAAAACCTATTTCTTTAGAGATGTATTTATAAATACGATTACTCCTTTATTTAAAAGAGCCAAATGGAATTCAAGAAACTATTAAGGTGGGAAGGAAGGTAAATGTTCCTTTCCTGTAAGTGGAATTGTGATGGATTGACACAATGAAATATTTTCAGTACTATAAAAATGAATTGTTGATAGAGAAATCCTGCTCACGGTGTTATGCTAAGGGAAGGAAATTAGACATTAGTATGTTTTAAAATGTTCACTTTAGTACTTTTAATTATGTGTATGCACATCTCTGTATGGTCATGTGCATGTGAGTGGAAGTACCCATGGAGGCTAGAGATATCAGATGCCCCTATAGCTAGTGTTCCATAAAAAATGGGTTGTTATTGGGGACAAGGAGGTCCTTGTGCTCATAGAGAATCATTAAGAATACCAAGAATGTTAATCACACAGGGATGTCTCCTCAATGGAGGAGATACAAATAAAATGACTGCATTCCATCCAGAAAGCTAAAATCAAAGGTTCTTAATAACCTGGTGACCTATTTGCTCTCTGAATGGACAGCCCTCAACCTAAATTCCCAGAATGATTATCCCAGAATGATTATTCTTTGCCAATTTCATATATGTATACAATGTATTTTGACCATGCTTGTCTTTCATTTCCACAAACCAATTCCTCCTTGGCCCCCATGTCAATGTCCCTGTTATAAGGTCATGTCCTTCTCTCTTCCCTCTCTTTCTGTCACCTACTGGGTTTAACCAGCTCTGCCCATGTGCACATAAGTGTGGGGACATCCACTGGAGCATGGTCATCATACCAGAAAACACATCCTTTAAGAAAACTAAAGGGACTGCAAGAGCATGAATTGTTGAATCCATGATTGCAAAAAGCACAGGGACAAATAGCCAATCGAGAGAAAGCACATGAATTATGAAGCAAAGGCTGTGTAGTCCCCAGCTGGATCAGGCCCTCTGGATAAGTGAGACAATTGAATAGCTTGATCTGTTTGGGAGACACCCAGGCTGTGGGACCAGGACCTGTCCTTAGTGTATGAGCTGGCTGTTTGGAACCCTGGGCTTACACAGAGACACACGCTCAGTCTGGAAGGAGGTGACAGGACCTGCCTGTACTGAATCCACCAGGTTTAAATGAATCCCCAGGGGAGTCTTGGTCCTGGAAGACATGGGAATGGAGGGGAGGGACTGGGGGAAGGTGGGAGTGGGGACAGAAGGGGGGAGGACAGGAGAACTGATATAAAAAATTAAAACACATAATAATAAAAAAATCAAAAAAAAAAAAAAAAAGAAAACTAAATCATACTTTTTAAGAAACCGTCAACTGCCAGTAGCTCCTCGGCTGGGAGCAGGGGCTCAAGATACATTGGCACATATGTGTAGGAGTGTTGACTGGCTGTATCTTGTCTTCTGCTGGCAACCAGAGCTGCTATGAGTTTTTGAGTATATTGATCCTACTATATACAACAGACTGTTTGATACAAGTCTGCTCTGACTTCTGACTCTTGAAGAAAAAGAAAAACAGATTTACATGATACATACTCTTTTGTAATGATATGTTGATGCATCCTAAAATCAAACCATTTCAACACATTGTACTAAGTAGCTGGCATTAGGGCTCTAAGGTTTATGTCCTAAGCACATGTGACCACAGATGTTCGACAACAAAACTATCATTCTGTGTATCTTCAGTCATATAGGGACTATTATTTTAACAGTCAGAAACCTCTCTATTGATCCCTTAAATACTGAGTAATATCCACACCCTCATCATAATCTAATGGTCTTTGAGCATGGGATACTCTGTACTGCCCCATCTTCATGGCTTACCAAATACCATACAAACAGCTTTAACAGGTAATGGAACAGAGGAGATTCTGTTTGATTGTGTTTCATGTAGCTCAGGCTGGCCTCCAACTCTCTATGTAGCAAAGGATGTCTTCGAACTCCAGATCCTCTTGCCTTCATCTCGAGAATACTGAGATAACAACCATATTCTACCATGCTTGGCTTATTGAACCTACCCAGGCCTTGTGGGTGCTAGGCAAGCACTCTAAAATGGAGCCATGTGCCCAGCCTGACAGCAGATGGTTTCCATGCTGTGTTGTTACGACCCTGTGGAAATCTCTTCCTAGAGTACTGCTTCTTCCCCTCAGGTTCTGTCGACTGGCATTTCATCAGTACTACCTTCCTAAACTGCACAGTAGGAGGAGGTGCTCTTTCCCTTGCCAATATTTGTGTATTATTCACTTATCACAACAAACCCACCTGTACATTGCTTAGGACACAATAAATACTCAAGAAGAATATCTAATATGTGAATCAATACATTAATGAATATGGGTAAGGCTGCTAGCAGCAGACAGAGGGAGATAATTGTCAAACTCTGGGACGAAATGGAAGAGTCCCTAAAAGAAACATTTAGGCTAACAAAGCTAGTATCTGAGGTCTGCATACATTAATGAAAATCAATAAATAGCAGTAGAATGGCTAGAATGACAAACTTTGATTAAATCAATTAAAGATGTTGTCTCTATGTAAATTAGCAACATCAACTAAATTAAACTGTTGAAAGTGGAAGATTAAAAGATTATTAATGAGCTGATGGAAACTTGATAAGACTTCAAAATAGATGTTTTTGCATGTTACTTTTACTTCAATAAAAGCTGAATGTGGAAGAAAAACCACTCTCTGGTTCTGCTGCCTTCTCAATGTCTGGAAAATACTCCTTGCCAAAGGGCAGGGATAAAAAAACTTCAGTATCCTTGTTAAAATAAAGAACAAGTTGAGTCACTTTTTCTCCATCAGCATCAGGGATTTTGTGGGATTCTTGTATGCAGGTATGTCTGTGTGTGTATGCAGGTGTGCATGTGTGTGTGTGTGTGTGTGTGTGTGTGTGTGTGTGTGTGTGTGTGTGTGCATGTGTATTTCTATGTACATGTGTTTGTGTTTACATGTATATATATATATATATATATATATATATATATATTTACACATATATATGTGTATATATATGTGTGCATACCCATCTATTTGCATGCTACTGGAGTCCGTCCACTGTGCTCACTTTCCCCATTAGTGGGGGGGTGGGAATGGACAGACTCTATGAACTTGCAGGTGGATGATTCTGTTAGACTAGTTTCCAGGGCTGGTGATACAGATCGCACCACTGTTCCTGTTTTCCTAAGTTACTGGGCATGCAAACTCAGGTTCTCATGCTTGTAGACAAAGCACTTTGTCAATAGAGACATCCCTCAACCTCTCATGAGGCACTATTTCAAAGGACCATCGCAGACTGAGACTTGTGCTTCAGTGTGATAGACCCTTTCTTCTCCTGTGCTACTTCTGTAATGTTCATTGAGAATCTGTGTGTATTTCCATTCTTTGGTTCAACTTTGTCTCCCTACTTCCTATGCCCAGTAACAGTCCCCAAGAGTAAGCTCACCCTATCTAAAAACATTTTCTTGTTTTCAGCCACTATGTCAGATCTTTTACCCACAATACCCTTCTGAAGGGTGTTGGTTTGGGGCTCAAAGGGAATACTAGGACAGATTATCCCTTGAGTTAAGATATCTATTAGAGAAGTAATTAATAATATGGACATACAGTTCTGTAGGTGCTCCAAGCTCATATATAACCCATAATCTTTGCTAGTTGCCAGGCTCTTTCTTTCTTTTCTTCCCTCCCTTTATTTCCTTTTCTTTTTTAGTTTTTGAAATAGGAATTCACTGTGTAGCAACCTTGGCAATCCTGGAAAAAGCACTGTAGACCAGACTCAACTTGAATTCACAGAGATCCACCTGACTCTGCCCCCAAGTGCTAGAATTAGATGTGTATGCCACAATCCCCCTGCTGGCTCTTTCGTTCTTAAGGAAGGGACAGATCTTTATTAAGAGGAAAGGATGTGTGACCATGAAGGTGTGGAGGAAGGGGAACCAGGAGGAGTAGTCCCTTTAGTTATTTGTATGTCCATTATATGTGTTACATAACCTGGAGCTCCAGATATCTTAGGATCTGGTACCTTGTAGAATGTATGCAGGATCAACTATGCAGTAGAAAGAGATACACTCTGTGTGCATGCACATATGAGAACACATGTACATACTTATACAATCAAACACACACATACACACATGAATACACACATGCATATTCACACACTCACAGAAACACATAGACATATAAACACATGAATGTACACAAATATACACTCACTCTCATACACACACTTATACACTCATATGCACACATGCATGTGTACACACATGCACACCTGTTTGCAGGCATATTTGCAGAATACTTATATGAATACTTTCATGAATACATCCTCACAGACCCACACACTCAGACACAAGCTTAGACATACACATGCACACATGCATGCACACATACAATAGGCAGACACAACTCACACAAATATATTATCACTATGTTTACTCATCATTTCCTAGCTTCCATCTCATTCACTAATGACTGAATAAGTGTGTAGTGTTTCATATGCCATGTGACACACTTAACACTGCTTGTGCTCACTCGTCCCCTCATTCTTGTCTGCACGTGGCTCTTTTTACAGATGTGTATTCCTGAACTGGTGGACCGCCCCTCAGTGCATGGAATGAATCTCTTTCTCTCTCATTTCCCCAACTTTTTTGTGGTCTTCTAGATCACATGAGCATGTTACAAATAATAACTCTCTCCTCTCTTCTCACATAAGCCTAACTGGCCTGAGAATATTACTTCCACAGGCCTGAGGAGATGGGTCAGTGAATACGAGTGTGTACTGTGTTTTCTTGAGGAGCGGAGCTCTGATTCACAGCACTCACATGAGAAGCCAGGTGTGCTTGCACACTTCGCTGTAAGCTGCTGCTGCAGCAAAGTGAAAACAGAGCATTTCTTTAACTTGCTGGCTACCATGTTCACACGAGAGACTCTGACTAAGGGAGTAAGATGGAGAATGAGAGAGAAGGACAGCTGACATCCTTCTCTGTCCTTCATGTATACAACCATAGACACATTTTAACAACATTGAAGGGGTAGATGAAAGAATATGGTCCAAATATCCAAATATATTGTACAAAAAATTGAAGTACCAAAGTATGTGATAAAATTTTAAAAAATATTTTAAAAAGAATATTCAAATTTTCTAGAGAATCCCTTTTTTCCTGTCCCATCTCAGTTCTTCCACACTACACACAGAAAGCTTGGTCTAGCCCCTCAGAAGCTATCATTTCTCATGGAGCCTAAATGCCATGGCTTCTTAGCCAATATTCCTGCAGCACTTTGCTTCTTTGAGCCAGAGATTTCCTTCTTGCAGCAGCCAGAGAGCTGTGAGTCAGATCCTTCCACTCCAAGTTTAATGCACACCCAGCATTGCCCATCAAACTTAGAGTACAGTTGAAGACAGAATTGCAGGATGTAGCCCCTTGTGAGTATCCCTGGAATCTTGTCTTTCCATCACTGTTCCATTGACAGACTACAGGTTAAGACTCAGGGCTACTAAGCTTGTCTCAAATGACCATAGTATAACCATAGTATTTCATATACAGGGGTCACTATGTCTCCACTTAAAGGTCATGTAATCATTTTTGTTTCTTTGAGTAGTGTATCTAAAATTCTAAAATTACACTCTACACACTTTGGGTCTTATCACTCAAATGTTCCTTCATAATACCTTGATTTACCTATCATATTTTTTTATTTTTTTGTGTGTGCATGTCATGCATTGGGGGTATCCTCATTAAATGTGTAGAGACCAGAGGTGAACCTCAAGTGTTATGTAGTAGGAGCCATTTACCTTTTTTTGAAATAGGGACCCTCATTTTTCTGTCACTTGCTGAATCTGCTAGACTGGCTGGCTAGGGAGCCCCATGAGCTGCCCATCTCTGCTTCCCAAGTACTGGAAGTACAAGCATGGAAACTCATACTCAGTATTTCTACGTTGGCTTTTTTTTTTTTTTTTTTTTGGTTGGTTTTTTGTTTTTGTTTTTTGAGACAGGGTTTCTCTGTGTGGTTTTGGTGCCTGTCCTGGATCTCACTCTGTAGACCAGGCTGGCCTCGAACTCACAGAGATCTGCTTGGCTCTGCCTCCCAAGTGCTGGGATAAAGGCATGCACCACCACCACCCAGCTTCTATGTGGGTTTTAAGAATTGAATTTTGATCTCCTTGCTTGTACATCCAATAGTTCACTCACTGAGCAGTCTCTCCTGCCCGTCTTTCCATATGATCAGAATTAAAAGCACAGATGTCACTATTTGTTTGCTGAGCTCAATGGGAATCCAACAATTTTGTTTGTTGAATTAATTGTATTAATTTCATCTTCTATTACTAACATCTTCGTTAATTGAATGTTATTAACAAAGACTCACAGACATGCAGAGGGTTCAAACAGTATCCTTGGTCCATCAAAACTCCAAAACCTTGGGTTGCTGACTCCATTTACAATTTTCTCTCTTCAGAAATCACCCTTCATTTTTGATGGTAGGGAAGTATTTCCAAGATGGCATTGGATTGCACAAAGAACATTAGGGGAACACAAATCAAAAGTTTATTTATTCAAAGTGGTTTTTTTTTTTTTTGAGACAGGGTTTCTCTGTGTGGTTTGGATGCCTGTCCTGAATCTTGCTCTATAGACCAGGCTGGCCTCAAACTCACAGAGATCTGTCTGACTCTGCCTCCTGAGTGCTGGGATTGAAGGCGTGCGCCACCACCACCAGGACAAGGAAGCTATGCACTTACTATATAAATGACATGTGTAACATGTTTCATATTCACTGTGTGACTACTAGATTATTTCATTTATTTACTCACTCATTCATTCATATAAAATACAAATGAATGGTAAGTGTTGTCTCTTTACTGGAACATGTAATACATGGTAAGAAAAGCATTAGAAATGACATCATAAAAGCAACATAAACACATAATTGCAAATTTCTTCACATTTAACCCAATGTATGCATCATAATACTAAATCATACTTTCAAAAATATGATACTTTGTCTTCCTAAGATATAATTATGTATCAAACTCAATATTTCATGGTTATCAAGTTTTAATTTTTAAAACAATGAATCTAGACTTCTCCATTTTATTCTGGTTCTTTTATTTTTGAATGTAGGCCAAGTCATCACAATGAATACATGAATCAGATGGACTGGTTAATGGGTGAATATTTTGATGAAAAAATATAATTTTCAGTGACAGTAATTCCACTCAAACTTGCAATGAATTGGAATCTGAGTCTGGTTCAGTTCTGTTTCTAGAGTTCAGGCTGAGAGAATGATGAAAGAGGGAGCTGCAGCATTTTAAGAGGGATTTGTAGCAAAATATATTTCCCATGTAGTTATTTACCCTCATATGAGTATTCCTGAGGCTCACTGCTCTTGAGACTCATTGATATTCAACACTGCATGTTACCTTGGTCAAGAAGTAGTTTTATCTTCCAGAGTGGTGAGCCACATTATCTGATCCCCATGTGGTACTGATTCCAAGGAGAGCTCAGCAGATGAGAAAAAGAACAGAAGACCTTGGATTAATCCACAACCATAGGCTAGCGAATAGCAGTGGTACACACCTGCAGTTCCAGCAGTCAGGAGATGCAGGTAGGTGGATCAGAAATTCAAGACCAGCTTCTGCTAAACAGTGATTTCTACACCAGGGCTATGTGACACCCAGTTTCTGAGGCCCAAAGGACCATCTTTGTTAGTCTACCTTTCTGTGACACTCAGCAGAATAAACTTTCTCAGCTCTGAAGCTGAGAAATATACTGAACTGAAAAATATACAAAATACTGAGTTGTAATTAACAAATGTACTCATTTGCAACATCAGTCTAATATCAAAGCAACCAGGGTCCAACAAGGAAGAGGACCCACTGTGATGGCTGTCCCCACATAGCCCAGTATGGAAGTGTGCAGAGAGCTTGGTGGCAATTGTACAGCATCTCTGTCTGTCACAGAATGGGGTCCGGATACAGCAGGTGGTTTCCACAAGTATTCTACCATGTTTTGCCTGAAATCACATGAAGAGAATGAAGAAAAGGTCTAACCAGAGTAACAATTTGATCATGTGACCCTGCATAGCCTGTGTCTAGACAGAGGTTCAGCTCTCTTGCTTTTGGCAGGGATGAAGCATTTATTCAAGGTTTCTCATTCCTACCTTTCAAGCCTGCCTGTCCTTCCCACTCACAGTGTCAGCTTCCTGTCTTAGAAAACTCTGTTCTCTTAGTTACAGGGAGCTCTCTAAAATCAAGGGTGGCACAAATGCACTGCAAAACTCTAATAAAACTTCTGTTATGTGTAGTGGATTGCTGTTCTACCTATAACCTTGAAGTATCTGCCCCTGGAGCCTGGCCTCAGGCAACCCTTAAGACCCGAGACACACTTACACAGCTCTCTTCTCTGCCACATGGTATTGGATGATGGAGATTGACTCAGGTGGCAGAACAGCATGGGAGAGTACCTCAGCATTTCAGGACCCTATGACGATTCTTCTATTCTGTTTTACCGAGTTTTCTTTCCTAATAAATTCCTTTTACCCATTAAGCAGACTCCCGTGGATTTCTCACATTATGAGCCTTCCTAGCAGCAGACAGTAATTGAGTGACTCACTTCTAAGTGACAGTCCGTGCACAGTGGCAGAGAACGCTAGAGCACTGCAAACAAAACACACAGAAGGAACATACACTACAATCTTATATGTGTATGCATTATGTATTGTGGAATATTAGTTTAAGATGTGTCACATTTGTTTATGCTGTGAAACATTTGTTTAATGATTCAAAGATGAGTTGCATTCTTTTATGTTGCATTTGTTCAACTCTGTGAAGCTGTGTTACTTTGCCTGTCTAAAACAAAGAGCTGCATGGCTAATAGCTATGCAAGAGAAAGGATAGATGGGGCTAGCAGAGAGAATAAATAAGAGGTGTAATCTGGGAAAAGAAGATCAGGGAGATAACAGGAGGAGAGGAAGACATCAGGGGTCAGCCACCCAGCTACATAGCAAGCCACAGAGTAAGAAGTAAAGAAAGGTATATAGAATAGAGAAAGATAAAACCACAGAGGCAAAAGGTAGATGTGATAATTTAAGTTAAGAAAAGCAGGCTAGAAACAAGCCAATCTAAGTTAGCCAAGCATTTATAAGAAAGAATAAGTCTCCACATGTGTATTTATTTGGGAGTTGGGTAGAAGTCCCTCAAAGAGCAGAGTTAAAAAACAACAATTATGTATATATTAAATAATTGAATACAATTACTTACAATTGTTAAGGGCTGGGTGCATCCTGAGAATTCTGTAACTCTTCAATCCATGAGTCTAGATGTCCCAACAGTCCTAGTCTGAGGCTGAAGGCCTGAAAGATTCCTGGGGAATCTCTGCTTTTCAGTCCATGCTGGAATTGTAAAAATCTGGATATGAGGTCAACAACATCAATATGTGAAGGATTCATGAGTCTTTCATGTGCTACCACTGCAACCTTGCTTATTTAACCCTCTGTGCTTTGTATGAAGGGGAAAACACACAACAGTACCTTGATTGTGAACAGTAAGAAATTCAACATATGCTTTGGTTCTTTAACTCATTGACAAACCAGCAGGTTTCATAATGGCAATTTACTCATATTTAGCTTTGGTTCATCCTCTCCTCTCTACCCCTTTCCTCCATTTCCCTGGTTACCATTTCTACCCTCCATTCTCTGCTTTTTGCATCCTCTGTGATCTATTGCCCTTCTTACCTCATCACTAAGGTAATGTTCTCCTCCTTGGGTCTCTTTTTCATTTCCTGACCCATATGACCCATTTTCACTCCCTCCCACATCAATACAAATATATGTCAGTTAGAAGCTAGAATCTGCACATAAGATCGGGCACGCAGTGTTTACATCTCTGAACTGGGGTCACCTCATTTAACGTAATACTTTTCAGTTCCCTCTGTGTTCCTCAGAATTCCATCACTTCACTTTTCTTTATGGTTCAACAATCTTCCACTGTGTTCTCGTACCACATTTGTGTGGTGAGTTCATTCATTGGTAGGCATCCAGGTTGATTCTATTTCTTTGCTATTGAGAATATAGCAACAATAAACATTGATATGTAGCTATCTTTGTGATGGATAGAGTCCTTCCTTTGGATGTGAGCTTATGTACAACTCATTTATACGGTAGTTCTAATATTATCATTTTGAGAAACTCCACACTGATTTTCCACAGTGGCTAGACCACTTTTCATTTTCACAAACAGTGGATGTGTATCCCTTTTCCCCCAAATTTCCATCTGCATTTAAACTCATTTTCTTTAACTTTCTTTCTGTTTCTTTTCCTTTTTAATTTATTTTTGCTGGGGAGTATGGAACACAGTATCCTCTTGCAATAAATTATGCAGTCAAGCTTCCCTTCCTTGGGGAAATTGAAGGGGTCAGCAATCCAGAGTGCAATGGATAAGCTTCATCCTGGGAAAACCACGTTGTGATCATAGTAGCTCCTCTGCCAGATAAGCATCCTTTCTTTCCTTGACACTTGTCATTCTGCCTGGGTTTAGATGAAATCACACAATATTTTTAATATCCATTTCCCAACAGCTAAGGATATTAAACATGTTTTCAGATATTTATTGGCCATCTATATACTTTTGAGTACTCTATATTTAGAAAAGTATTTTAAAACTGAACCTTAATTTTTTAAATTTAATTTCATTTTATGTGTATGAGTGCTTTGCCTGCAGGCTTGTCTGTGCACTCACTGAGTGCTTGCCTGGTGACTTTGGATGCAAAAAGAGGTCATTAGATTCCCTGGAACTTAGTTACAGATGGATGCTAGCTGTGTCTGAGTGATTGAAACTAAGTCTCATCTTCTAGAAGAGCAACCAGTGCTCTTGACTGTTGAGCTGTCTCTCCAAATACCCTCAGCTCATTTTTCCAGTGCATTATTTATTTTCTTACTTAGCTTTTTATTTATTTTTACATTGGAGAAGTTAGTCAATCATCTATCAAATGTACAACAGGCAAAGATCTTCGCTGAGGAATTAACATATCTTTTTCAAGATGTGGTTGTACTGATAAAATGCATGAGACTCTGTAACGACATATAGGCTTGTGTAGTGTGTATAATGCCTTGATTTTGATCTCGACTACAAAACACAAAATTCAAACTAACAACCAACAACAAGAAAACCTGTTTCGAAGTTTATGCTATGATAATTATTAGTAGTTTATTTTATGGAAAGGAGCACAGGACATGGCCACTACACAACCGTTACTGTGCAGAGGTTAGAAACTAAGTCATGAAAGTTGGTCCCCTCATTATACCATATACTCTGGAACTGAACTCATGTTCTCAGGCTTGGCAGCAAGTGTTCTTAACTGAGAAGCCATCTCATTGACCCTGGTTTATTTTAAAACCAAAACATTTAGGCTGGATGTGGTGGTGCACACATTTAATTCCAGGACTCAGAGGCAAGCCTGGTCAACATAGTTTGTTCCAGGGCATTCAGTGCTGTGTAGAGGGATCATGTCTCAAGAAAGAAAAGAAAATGAAGGAAGGAAGGGAGGAAAGAAGGAAGGAAGGGAGGGAGGAAAAAGAAAGAAAGGAAGGAAGAAAGGAAGAAAGAAAGAAAGAAAAGCAAAAATGAAAGAGAAAAAGAAAAACAGGAACATTTAATAGTAAATGTCATGGAATTTTGGACTTATGGATTTTGAAGTAAGAGATACCTTTTATCTATTACTGTTACATTATCATATGTTTAAAAAGCATGATCATTCTTGGTTTTGTTTTTTCATGTATAGCAAGGATAAAATGACTTGAAAATTAAAATGAAGATTAAATAAGGCCCACACAAATTGCATATCTCTTATAAGCTTGCATGCACAATTGCTCATGCAGGTGTATGTTTACTTGCATGCAACATGTAATCTGATGCCAGGGAAATGCTCCTCCATATCACCAGTTTGGGTGCTCACTGGTGTACCTGCACACAGCAGGACTAGCCGATCCAATACGTGTCCGATTCAAGATCTCAGCACAGCTGCTGACTGCTTCAGGAGGGAGAAGTACTCTTTGAGGGTGTGGCCACAGGTAGGGTGCCCACGTTCCAGTGGGTGGTTCCCCCACATGTGGGGCACATGTGGGAAGCATTGAATGGAATTAACGGGCTAATTATAAAAAGGAGAGGACATGAGACTGAGAGGTGGACATGTGGAGGGAGATGCCAGGGAGGTACAGGGGGAACAGGAATGGAAATCATCCATGTCACTGTGTATGTGTATAAAATCCCAACAGAGGTTTTAAGGATTCAAATATGTAAAAAGATGCCCTAGTTTTCATTTAAGCTGAATGTTGTATAACATAACCACATACTTTTGCAGTCGATTTTAAAGCTAGTGTTGGGTCCGGGGTCTCACAATAATGGGGGACAGACCACCAAAATCTAGAACCAGAAGCAATGTTTATTCCAGAAAAAAAAATAAAAAATAAAATAAAATAAATCATCACAGGGCACAAAAGCTTATCAGCTAGCTGAGACCAGAGCCAGAGTTGGATTTTGAGGTTGTGGCAGCTGGAGGGGGGTTATGAGCCCCTTTTTATAGTAAGAGAGAAGGCGTTTTAGTCATGGAGTGCATGCTAGGAGTCACGTAGAAACATCGGGCATGGGGTGTATGCTAGAAGTCACATGGAAAAACTATTAAAAGTTAACTTTGCCGGCGGTGGTGGCGCATGCCTTTAATCCAGCATTCGGGAGGCAGAGCCGGGCGGATGTCTGTGAGTTCGAGACCAGCCTGGTCTTCCAAGTGAGTTCCAGGAAAGGCACAAAGCTACACAGAAAAACCCTGTCTCAGAAAAAAAAAAAAAAAAAAAAAGTTAACTTTGGTCCAGGTTGGCTATAAGGGGCAAGGGGGTTAAAAGTTCACCCCTGGCTGTTGACAGAGGAGCTGGCTGCAAAGCAGAGAGCCATTGTTAGCTGTTAACTTTAGAGTTGAAGACTGTCAGTTTCCATCTCTTAAGCTTAAAATTTTATATTTCTATATTCCTGGACCCTTCACTGGGTAGTGGTGACACACACCTTTAATTCTACCACTTGGGAGGCAGAGGCAGACAGATGTCTGTGAATTTGAGGACAGCCTGGTCTACAAAGCAAGTTCCAAAAGAGCCAGGACTTTTCCACAGAGAAACAGTGTCTCAAAAGTAAGTAAATAAAACAAACAAACAAACAACAACAAAAAAAACCCAGAGAGTTTAGACCTTTGTATTTAAAATAACAGCCAAGTAATTTGGCAGATGGAAGATAACTTCCACATGATAGTGTGTATTTTATTTTCCTCTTATTTATACACATTAAAAATGACAAGAAGCCAGCTGTGACCCCAAATATGAATATAGACAAGTACCAAAAATGAGAATTTTGGAGTGCCCTCAACTGTTTAGTATGATAATTACATGAGAGCAGACTCCCTGATGAGCATTAACACAGCTTTCAAGAGAATGCAAGCTCTTTCAGGATGTGCAGAATTTCCTGAGTTGAAACATTCCACTCTGGGGGGCGGGGAGCAAAAAATCCGAGTCTCAGGGAGTTTCTCAAACATCAGAGTCACAGGCCACACCCTCCCCAAGTTGCATGAATAATAAAGACTACTAAGCAGAGGGGGTCTGACTTGTGATGTTGACTGCATGTTCTGCAGAGAGCCCCTGAGCTCTAGCTTTCATGAGCTATATCACTCATGCTTGGGTCACATTTCAATGATGCAGTGGCCTTTGAGTCAGTGACGTCTTATTAGTCTTCACCCATCCTCAAGGAAGCAACCCCAGAAAACTCATTAGTCCACTCATGGACTAACGAGTGGTTTAGATTTGTCAACTCAACAAATCTAGAGTCATCTAGAAAGAGAGACCCCCTAATCAAGAACACAATTCAATTCAGTGGGCTTTTGGACAAGTCTGCAGAGGGGCACTATCTTGATTAATGATTGACATGAGAGGGTCCATACCACTGTGGTGGTAGCACTTTGGACTGGTAATCCTGGGTTATATAAAAACACAGGCTGGGCGGTGGTGGCACACGCCTTTAATCCCAGCACTAGGGAGGCAGAAACAGGCAGATCTCTGTGAGTTCGAGGCCAGCCTGGGCTACAGAGTGAGTTCCAGGAAAGGTACCAAAACTACACAGTGAAACATTGTCTCAAAAACTAAAAAAAAAAAAAAAACAAAAAACAAAAAAAACAAAAAAAACAAAAAACACAGATGGGTCTCTATGAGTTAGTTTGAGACCAGCCAGTTCTACAGAGTGAGTTCCAGGACAGCCAGGGCTACCCAGAAAAACTTTGTCTCAAAGCAAACAAACAAACAAACAAACAAACAAAAACCATCAAAATAAACAAACCAAACCACAGGCTGAGCAAGCGGTGGAAAGCAAGGCAGTGAGCAGCATTCCTTCCTGATCTCTGCTTTAGTCCTGCCCCCAGCTTCCTGCCCTGACTTACCATGGTGGTGCTGTGTGACCCGAGGGATATAGATGAAATTAACCTTTTCTTTCTCAGATTGCTCTCAGTCATGGTCTTTATCACAGCAAATAGAAAGCAAACAAAGATATTCAGAAGTTGGATTTGATGGTGTTCTTTCTTTTGTCTGTTTGTTCCTGTCTGTTCAGGAATAGTGTCACACAACACAATAATAAACAACCTCTATGACTGTATGGAATGTGTACACAAGAGAGTCACATCAACCTTGTTCAGAACTTGCGTATCAGGTTGGTCTTCCTGAGAGGGGACAGTTCAACAGAACCACCTTGCAGGGTGGTGACAGGAAGCAAAGGGACCTCGAAGAAGCAGAAATAAACACTAATTCCTGATTACTTATCTGTTGGATTTTTCCATGCCCCTTAATTCTCTTTGTGCTAGTTTTTAAGAGAGTCAATTTCAGTTGAACAATTCATCTTTTTGTGTTATTTGTGGCCTCTTCTGAAGAGTATAGCTCATGTTCATTTTAAACTATTGCTTTCCCCACATTTAAAAAAAAAATATTCAGACCACCATTACCGTTTGCTCATTCTCCATTGTGGCACCATGACTCAAGAAGACTTCTTGGGAAATGAAAGCATGTTGACCTAGTAAAGTAGCTCAGCAATACTGTTGTTGAATGTATTCCTTAGTTGTAAGCAAAGCAGCTATAGGGGCTGACAAGATGGTTCATTGGATAAAGGTATTTGTTGCCAAGCCTGATGACCTGATATTGATATCTGGAACCCACACTGTGAAAGGAAATATCGGACTCCAGCACACAGTCCTTTGACCGTCACATGCACCTCTGTCATGAGCACACACATGCACACACTCCATAAATAGGATTTTAATAGAAAGAAAAGCAGCTATGTTGTAGAGACCTTTTCCTCTTTATTCTTGGACAATTCACACACACACACACACACACACACACACACACACACACACACACACACGAGTTTTTGTCATCTTCCTTCCCCCTTTGCCCTTTCTCGACACCCTGTCTTCTGTAAGCCTGTCTTCTGCCCAGCAAGCCCTGCTCTTCCTTTCATCTCTGCTTCTTGTGACCCGTTGAGTTTAATTAGCATCGCATGCATGAGCACAAGTATCGTGTTAATTACTAGAGCAGGAACAGCTTACTAGGTACTACAGTGGAGGAAAAGCTCGCAGCTCTTCCAGCAACTCCTAACTACTTGTCAAGGCCCAGGAAGGCATATAGTTTCATGAGCCTCTCTCTCCTCCATGAAGGAAGGAATATTCAGGAAACTGTTTTTGTACAGATCTTGTGTAGATAACCACCACTGTTTTGAGCTGGGGAGTGTAACAATCATGGCATTTTCAGAAGGCAGCATTTGTAACATTTCTTCTCATGTTTCAGGGACTTCCTAAAACTCAGAACTTTCAGTTCACCAGTCCTATGAAGCCTCCCTTTAGAAATTTATCAGTGGTAATGAGTTTCCTTCTGGGACAGGATATTTCAAATCAGAGGAAATTCTTCATAACTTGTAAGAGTTCCTAATTTTTTGACCCCTGTTCCACAGAATGTTTCTTGAGCCTTGGAGAAGTCGATATAAGTGTTCTGTGAAGGGCTGAGCAGAGAATTTTTTGTCATACAATTTATAATATGTTCAAAAACTTTAATTATTTTTGACACAGAAAAACAAGCCTTCCCTCAAAGGGTACAAAAGATTGTTTATTCTGAAGCCAAATGTGATTGACTAGTTCTATGATCACAGATTTAGATTACTCCAAGTTCCATATTCCAACACTGTAACCATTTGAGGTTTTTTATAGTAGTGAAACCAAGAAAGCCATAAACAAGTGTAGCTGGAAGTTTTCCTGTGTCCCACCCCACATTATTCCACAGCAAATAAGGTATTGCTTTTAAATTCATTGGTAAAAACACCAAGTAGGTATTTACTGCAAAGAGGGGACACCTTTGTTATAGGCCTCAGATGCTCAGCCACTCTTAGCTTTGGTTGGTAGAAATTGGGTTTTGCTAAGTTAATACAAGTCAAAGAAAGTTTTATTAGCCATGTGTTTCAGGTCAGATGTGGGTGTGGTCAAGGAGTACCAGGGGGAAAAGTGTTGCACAGAGCAAATTATAATTTGGCTCTGAATCTGCAATTTTCCAATCTCTTCACATCATTGAAGTTAATCGATCTTGTAGACAGTTCAGGGGAAAGTAGAGCTACTTTCCTCCACAATACATTTTGTGTGTGTGTGTGTGTGTGTGTGTGTGTGTGTGTGTGTGTGTGTGTAGACCATGACAATGAGTAAGAAAGTCAGGACAGTTTGTTTGTTAGAGCTTGCTCTCTTCTATTACCATGTGGGTAGTCAAATTGGAAGTGCTGTCTCCCTGAAAGATGAATTCTCCCAAATACTTTTCAGGGGGAACTTTGAAGACTTGAGATAATGATGATAAGAAACCAGACATTCCACAAAACTAAGACGATCAGCTTGATTCTCACAAGAAGTCCTCAGAACAACTTGACATCAAGGTAAAAGTAAGCTCATGGCTATTTGCTGGAGCCCAGCTGCACACAGACCATTATGGACAGCAAGAACTGTTCAGTGCTGTGGATTTCACTGAACTAGAGACTTCTTATTACTCTAAAATATCCTGGCTGTACCAGACATGGATTGAACGCTGTTGCTATGGGCTCACAAATCTGTATTTGTTTGGAGTTTTAGAGAACAACAAAGCTGGCCAAGATTAATTCATGTTTTTCTCTCGTAGGAATTTGTAAATACAAAAATTTATAATCCAAGAATCCTTAAAATGAATGCACAAGTTTTGTGTGAATGGGGTGATGCTACTCGGTTAGGGATATAGCCTGGGCCCTTGGAAACCTAACAAACCAGGATCAAGTAAACACACACACACATACACACACACACACACACACACACACACACACACACACACAAAACTTCAAGCTTCTCACTTAAGGGTGAAGATAAAATAGAGTGTAAGAGGTTTTTGTAACTAAGCTGTTCTGGTCAAGGTGTGGTCCTGGTCAAGGTGTGGCCTTGTCTAGGTCCTCTGAAAAGTTGTCAGAATTATGTGAAATCTCTTTCTAGGACACAGGCTCCTCTTCTGGATGATACCAGTCTTTCCCTCTCCTCATCTTGAGATTCATGAAGGAATTCCAGTTTCTTGGGGTCCATTGTGCCAATAGTTCAAAGCCAAAAGAGAATACACAGTATCTCTTAGAATATCTTCATTCTAGCTAGGATGGTGCTTGTGACTTGCTTTATTTATATAGCCCACTTTGAGAAACATTGTGGGGTAACATATGAGAGTTATGACATGTACATTCTTAGTGTGCTCCTGTGTTGTGTGTCTGATGTCATTCATTAAAGCATCTTAATACTCAGAGGGTGGTCCTAGGTGTTATTCCTAGGAAGCAAAGCTCCATCCTTTCCTTTTGCCCTCTTTTGAAAGGCACAGCTTAGCTCAGGTTTCCTTCTGGGTGGACCAGACAAGTTTAAAATCCTTCTCAGCAGAAACAAAGGCAAGGCAAAGTTAGTTTCAAGTGGGTTATATATCTCTTTTATATCCCCATAAAATGCAGGTGCTGAGATGCTCTTTCAGTTCAACACCTGCATTTTATGGCTCTTATGATATAATATATTTTATTTGTGACTTCTTAAAGTGGATTGAAATGCAAACAGAAGAAATGGGATTCATTTAAAATGAAGGGCAGAATTGGCGATGTGTTTACCTGGACTAATATTTTTAAACACCTATCAATCCAAAAATGATTAATATAAGCTCTAGAAGACAAACTCACAGATAATCACCTGTGTCCTTTGTTTCTGCTCACTTTTTGTTTATTATTGTATCTTGGAAATGGTGGGTATTTATAGAACCCCAAATCTGAAAACATCTGCTGAATAGAAATACAATAAAATCTATAGAGATCTCTATCTCCATGATTCAGGTCTGCTGCAATTAATTACTCAGTTGAGGTAATAAAGAGAAAATATCTCAGTGAAGTTGTTTGTCAGCCCTCGCTGGTGATTTTCTCCTAATGGCAAAGCCATGTGGAGCCTTGTCATTTGTTTTCTTTCCTTATTTTTTTATTTGAAGATGTAACCAGTAATCAAAATAGATGAAGAATGAATACTCTAGCCTCAGGGCAGGAAAATTGTCAAGAGGGAGAAGACAAGAGGGAGGGGCATGTCCTGTTCTAGCCCATCACAGATGTGCTGGAAAACGCCCTCCTGAAAATCAATTGTGAATCTCTGGGGAGATTGTAACTGTAACCTGCACTGCTTTCAGAGTGATTCAAAACCAAATGGAAGCATGAGAATGGGCATCATTGGCGAGCAGTCAACTTCATATGTCAAGTCATCTTTGCAGGTATGTGTGCATGCTTGTGTGTGTGTGTGCAGCGCATATGGGTGTGCATGCTCGTGTGTCCAAATGTGTGTGGAGGCTAGATGGATGCTGGGTATCTTCTCCCATCACTTTCCACCTCATTGTTAAAGACAGGTCTCTTCCTGAACCTGCAGCTCACTGATATGGTTAGATGAACTCACCAGCAAGCTCCAAGAATCCTCTGTCTACACATTTCAAGTGCTGAGGTTATAGACACACAATAACACGCCTGGATTTTCAGGTAGGTGCTCAGTATCTGAACCCAGGTCCTCATGCTTGCACAAAACCACTTTACCATGAAAACCTTCTATTCCCAATGTCATTATCTTAATGATTACAAACACACAAGGGACTGTAGCATCACCAGTGAAGGTAATCTGTCACTGGATATTATGTGACGAGCGATTCTGGCCTTACAAGACTTTGGTTTCAATTTCAAGGCTCTTTATTTTGAAAGATGCTATAAGGAAATGTCTGTAAAAAAATGATACCCTACATTAAAATTGGCCTTGAGTCATATATGAGAGGCGAGTTTCCTTGAAGTTGCATTATATGTCTAAACAAAATGAACTTCCATGGAAGATAAGGGTAAGCAGTAAACTCCAGTCTGAGATTATTTGGTAAGTAATGTATGAAAATCCTTC
The DNA here is from genome assembly GCF_903995425.1 of Onychomys torridus. Taxonomy (NCBI): domain Eukaryota; kingdom Metazoa; phylum Chordata; class Mammalia; order Rodentia; family Cricetidae; genus Onychomys; species Onychomys torridus. The sequence continues at coordinate 75,051,881 of NC_050453.1, forward strand.
TTGCTGTAGAAATGTGTGAATCCTTCGCTGAGAAGCAGGTTGACCCTCTGGCTAGCACCAGCTTCAGCAGTTTTCTTCTCCCAGCATGGGATTCCTGGGGAAATTTCTTGGTGTCCGTTTTCTGCATAGTCTGATAGCTAAGCTGGAGACTGCTTATCCGGGTCTCTCTAGAATGGCCTCACCCTGCCAGTGCAGCCACTGCAGAGAAGGTTGCACAGAACCAGAGAAGGGAAGGTCAGCTCCTTCCCATCTGCTGTCTCTTGCATATAGCAGTGTGGTATCAGAGATATCCTGGGACTCAGTCTCTTCATCTGTAGAGTGGGTTACACTTGTGGAGTGCAAAAACACCAAGACCCATCCTGTAGTTTTAACTGAATTCCTGTTTTTAAGTCACTTACAACAGTATCTGTAAGATTTTTTACAGCACTGGAAAGCAAGTGAAGTGTGATTATCTTTACTGCACATGTCAGTTGTACCCTTTCCCACTTGGCTTGGACTTATGAGTTAGGAGCCATGTTTTTTTTTTTAATTAGCATTATTTTTACAAATAGTTTGATTGTTGCAAGCTTTACTGTACTGAATGCACAAGTGGGTGATAGGATTTTGTTCCTTTAATAACCTATTTGAAAAAAGAAATGGCAACAAGAGCCACCTGCCCATCAAGGGGTTAATTCTGAAGATAAAGACAAGAGGAGAACCTGGAGAAAATGAAAAGAAAAGTTCATCAATAGCACAGAAGGGAGCCAGCCACATAGGGCAGGAGAACTTGAGAAAATATGAAAGCTGTTACCAAACTAATAGGGTCAACTTTCAAGCAATTTACTGAAATCTCATCTAAGCAATAATAAAATTGGGATTTCGGTCTTCATACTCTGTATTCCTTTAAACCACTGGATCTCATCCTAAAGGTCTTGACCCCTTTGGCAAACCTCTATCTCTACAACATTTACTTAACAATTCATAACAGTAGCAAAATTATAGTTATGAAGTAGCAAAGAAAATAATTTTACAGTTTGGAGTCACCACAACATGAGGAATCATATTAAAGGGTCGCAGCATCAGGAAGGGTGAGAACTGCAAACAGTGGCTTCAGCTCAACTTCCTGCTCAATCCTTACAATTGCTTTTAAGCTTCAGATTGTGGCCCAGTACAGTGCAGTGGACCTGCAAACCCAAAGCACTGCAGGTGGCTACACAGGGTCAGGAGTTCACAATTATTCTCCACTGTACAGTGAGTTCCAGGCCGGCCTGTTCCATGAGGCCGTGTGTCAAAATAAACAAGTAAACTAATAAAGAAGTAAAGTTAGATAGACAACTAGGCTTAAACAAATCTTTTAGGATTTACTTTTAATTTTTAATTATGTTTATATGTCTGGGTATGTGCATATGCTTGCAGTGTTTCTGGAATCCAGTAGAGGATGTTGGATCCCCTCAACCTGAAGTTACAGGTAGTTGTATGTAATCAGAGCTTTCATGTCCCGAAGGCCTCAGATGCTTATATTGTTTATAAACGATTGGCCAATAGCTCAGGCTTATTACTAACTGGCTCTTACATTTAAATTAACCCAATTCTATTATCTGCCATGTGCCTTGTTACCTCATTTTTAACATGTCCTGCTTGTTTGGTGGCTAGCTGGCATTTCCTGACTCTACTCTCCTTCCCATCATTCCCAGCTTGGCTTTCCTACCTAACCACCTGCCCAGCTACTGGCATGTCAGTTTTTATTGACCAATTAGAGTAATACGTATTCATGGTGTGGAAAAGGCTGGCTCCACAGGAACTGTGAACTGCTGGATGTAGGCACTGGTAACTAAACTCAGGTCTCCTGTAAGAATTGTGAATTCTCTTAGACATTGAACCGATCTATCCAGAACAAAACAAGACTCCAAATAAAATGTTTAATCACAGGATTACAGCAATAAATGATTTATATCAGAGACTAGAGAACACTGAAATATGGTGGGAGGGGGAAGAAGAAGGAAGACTGTCATCCCTGGATCCATGGAGAAATTCTTTTGAGATTCCCACTGTCTCCCTGGAATCTCTCAAGTCATCTTTCATCTCAAGCCATATTGGTTTCCCTGCATGTGTGTAGCAGAGGGGCATGGATGCAGAACAGGTAAGTACCCATACAAAGCTGACCATGGTTATACTTGACATTTTGTAGACAATTAGAAATAGTCCCTTCCATTTATTATCAGAAGGTAGACTCTCTCTCTATATATGAATAAGATAAGGGTGAAAAGAAGAGTCTAGTAATTGCTTGTTACACTCGCCTGTTAGTCTTTTGAGTGACTTATCAGATATTCAACTTCTTTTGTTGATATCTATTCACCTTGGTGTTTTATTTCTTCAGTTTCTTTTAAATCTCTATACTTTCACCACTCTTATAAGCTAAAAAGGAGCATTATGATATGGTGTTTAGACAGAACCATATAACCTTTAAAATAGCTTGTTTTTTATATTCTCAGATTTCATTCAGGCTGAGTGAGCAGAAAAGTCTACTGCAAATCTGGCCACCCACAAAACTGGAAAGATACACAGAGTGAAATATTTTTATTATGTGATCAAATTCATGGAAAACCCACTGAAGTGAGAGATTTCTAATGCCCTTCAGGGTGAGTGCCCTTCATCTATATGGATTACCAAGCATTTTTATTATTTAAAACAATTTATGGAGTAAAAGCTGGAGAGATAGTGAGCGCATCCTACAGACACCGGCTCATGATGTCATCACTTATCATCTTAGAAGTGAGTATGGCAATGATGCTTCCAACACAAAACATCCAGCTCTCACATTAAAGATAATAAGGATCCCACTTTGAATGAAAATATGAGTGGCCATGTCCTAGAAACACAGACTTGTGTTACCCAAAACACCATGTTGCAACATGGTAACAGAGTTGTAAAGTTTTTATAGTAATACAACAAAACAGTTGCAAATCAGGCCACTGTGGGATCATCAGGCAGTGGGTGACAGAAAAGTAGAAGAAGCTTTGACATGGAATTCAGATGGTAAGAAATGTTCAGCCTTTTGATGTTGAAGTCCAGGGCTCTGTTTGTGCATTTGGCATGGTGTTTACTAATAGCCATAAGGATTCTAGGGCACAGGAGGAAGAAAATGAATAGCTACTAATGGAACTGAAAACAACCCGATGTAATTGTGGCTTCTGTGAATTCCCAGTTTCCATGATCAATCAATCCTCCTTGGAGAATGTTTAACACAAGCATGGCTTTCTTTTATCTCTCACTCTTTATCCCAAACACCAAATGGAGACCATGTGTTGCCAACTTTTACATAACCTCCTATGCAGAAAGGCAGTGTGAGAAGTCCCTATCTGCTTCTTCCTGAGACATAGGAGGTTATGTAAAAGTTGGCAACACATGGTCTCCATTTGGTGTTTGGGATAAACTGCCTTTCTGCATTCTACTGACTCCTCACGCAACTTAAGCAGGGGGCAAAGAATGACTACCATGGTTCTGGTGGAAATGAATCACCAACTGGCTGGTGGTATGGTGGGGAAGCTCCATCAAGTATATTCCTCATGACATTCTCTCTGAATCTGTTTTATTCTTTCTATCTCACACAGCGTATGTTATAACCCTCTTGGCTTGGTGCCCTATTCAGTATAGTGTTCATTACTTTGTGATCTCTGTTTTAAGGAGTACTTCCCTAACCTCCCACTCTCCAGTACATAGTCTTTATTTTAGATGAGGTATTTACTAACAGTATTTGATTCTCCAGCATATTGTTCTTTATTTCTAATACATTATCCTGGAAAGACAAAAACAGAACCCTACCCCAACCTTGATTGTTAAATTTTTCTTACAACTTGAAGAGATGTCACATTGGTGGATGATCTTTTACTTCTCCTCATCAAGGGGTTTCTCCTGTTCGAATCGAATTTTTATTAATTTTGTTGGTATCCATAGCTTTTCTTCTCCTGTGGAAACAAAAGCAAAACCCTTTCCCCAATGTAGGACATATCCAGGTTTCCATTCTGAGGTCAACACATCTTTGAAATAAACCAGTTGGTTTAGCTCAGGAGTTTTGTCTGTCTTCCAGTGTCTCTCCGCAGCTGTTGTTCCTTTCTCATCAGCATTGAGAAAATTCAAGGTTAATAAAGCACTACACAATCTATTTCTAGGAGTCATTGTTACCTGTTGCTGTTTATTTAGCATATACTTTAAAGTTCGATTGGATCTTTCTATGACTGCTTGGCCTGTGGGATTGTGTGGTATACCTGTAACATGCTTTATATTGTAATAAGCAAAGAACTGTCTCATTTTATTGGAGACATATGCTGGGGCATTATCTGTCTTAATTTGTACAGGTATTCCCATGATGGCCATAACTTCTAATAGGTGTGTAATCACAGAATCAGCCTTTTTAGAACTTATAGGAGTTGCCCACTGAAATCCTGAATAGATGTCAATGGTATGGTGTACATACTTTAATCTTCCAAATTCTGCAAAATGAAACATCCATCTGCCAAATTTCATTTCTTTGTATACCTTTTGGATTGCTCCCTGCAGGTAATGGAGTTTGGTTATAGAAGGAACAAGTAGGACATTTTTTCACAATATCCTTAGCTTGTTGCCAAGTAATGGAGAAATCCTTCTTCAAACCTTTGCTATTTACATGGTGTTTCCTATGAAATTCTGAGGCTTCTAGCACATTGCCTATTAGTAACTGATCAATCTCATCATTACCTTGTTCTAGAGGTCCTGGCAGACCTGTATGGTATCTGATATGTGATATATATAGGATATATAGGATGTTCCCTTTTTCTGATGATTTCTTGCAATTGTATGAATAATAAAGTTAATTCTGTATTATCAGGAATAAATTCAGCAGTTTCAATATGTAAAACAACTCTCTCTGCATATTGAGAGTCAGTGACTGTATTGAGGGGTTCTGTGAAGTCCATCAGTACCATAAGAATGGCACACAGTTCTGCCTTTTGTACAGAGCTGTGTGGACTTTGTACCACTTTACTTAAGTCTCCTGATTTGTATCCTGCTTTCTCTGATTTATTTGTATCAGTATAGAATGTGAGGACTCCAGAAATTGGCTTGTGTCGTACAATGTGAGGAAGGACCCATTCAGTCTTCTTCATGAATTCTATCCAAAACTACACAGGGAAACCCTGTCTGGAAAACAACAGCAACAACAAAAATCCTGTAGGCCAGCATTTGGTATCTGGTGCTTTTTTCCCCTGAGCTTCACAACTTTGGATAGCCCTGCCCCTTCAGCTCTCCTATTTGCAGCATGTAGCTTCTGTATTGGGCTTAGGTGGGCTCCTCTCTTAACCTATAGCTCTCTGTGGTGAGTGTCCCAACAGTACTCACATCTCCTGCATTTTGAGATCCCCAATGCAACTAAGATTTAACCTTCACAGCTGCAGAAAATGGCCACTTAACTATCAATCCTCTATTTATTGATCTATAAATCTACCTATTATCAGCTAATTATGGATCATCTATCATCATGGATCTATCATCTATCTCTATGTTTCTATTATCTATCTTCCATTTTATAACACACACACACACACACACACACACACACACACACATATATATATATATATATATATATATATATATATATATATATATATATGTATCTGTCATATGTGCTTTGCTCTTAACAAATTGTGTTTAGTCTCTTACCACAGAAGGACAGCACTGAGCACATTTGTTCAAAATGGATCATTGTGAAGACAATGGCCCCTAGGAATACTTGCTCCCTCCTCTGCTGTCACTGATCAACAGAAAAGCTAAAAGAGGTCATTCTTCTGCTTTCACCAAGCCCCACAGTGGGGCATCTCTGACCCATAACCCTGTCCTCTTACATCTGATGTGGTCTTACAGGCTGTCTGTGATCTTACTCTCCCCTTCCATTCTCTTCCCTTAATGTTCTAACAGACACATTGGTAACTGCACTTTTCCTGAATCTTCAGTAATTAATCCAAAACTGTCTTTGGTGGAGTTGTCTGATTTTCATTAAAGAATGGTAATGGACCTTGCAGATGTCTATGACAAGAAGCAGGAAAGTGACAGGGAAGGGATAGGTTAGGCTTTTTCACTGCCCAGCTTTTCTTACTGACCTGGCCAAGATCAATCTTAGCTATTTTGTTTTTTGAAAAAGGACCCATATTGGCATCTCTGTCTCTTAATCAGGTGCTATTTTTGTTTTTGTTTTTTGTTTTGTTGTTTTATTGACACAAGGTTTCTCTATGTAACAGTCCTGTAACACTCTGTGGACCAGGCTGGCCTCAAACTCACAGAGATCTGCCTGCCTCTGCTTCCCCAGTCCTGCTGTCGGGACAAACACTGAATAGTCATATCTACAGGTGCTCCATGTCCCTGTCCAGAGAAAAGAAAATAGATATGAGCTGGACCATTAGGTAATACCACAAATCAATAAGGATCCTGGAAGAAAAGAATGGCTCATTTTAGCAGAGTACTGGCCTTGTAATCCCGGGAACATCCCCAGAACTCACAAAACAAACAAGCAAACAAGGCTTATAATCCTATTGGTGAGAAGAGGTGTATTCCTGGGGATCTCTTGCCAGCCACTCCAGCTTTCTTGGTGAGTTGTCAGCCTGTCAGAAATGTTGGCTCAAAAAATAAAGGTATGTAGCTTCATAAGAAGCTAAGGTTTTCTTCTGGCCTTCACATAAATATCTACAAATGTGTACATACATCCCCATACACATGTGTATCCTCACAGGTGTACCATGTGCATACATATACACACATTCACACATGTATATGCAGGTACATGCACACACACACACACACACACACACACACACACACACACACACACGAAAATAAAGTGCCCTGGAATTTAGGTGAATAGTCACACAGGTCCTGTTGGATTTAGACAAGGCTGGCACACTTGCTGCAGGAAGTTTTCTTGAAGAAGCACTTTAGGAGGATTCAGATGCTGGGAAAGGTACAAACGAGGCTGAAGAAGTCCCAAGAAGAGCCAGGAGAGAGGAATAGTTTTTCCATAGTTAACATGGAGTTGTTGCTTCAGTTGCCTGAGTAAGAGGTCACACAAAACAAAAGTGGGGTGGATGAGAAAAGATGACCACTAATTCAGGAAAAAAAAAAAAAAACACGTTCAAAAGCAATAAAAGAAAAAGAGGAATCACTGAGAATGCAATCTTTCAATTCAGCACAGCTGTGGCAGGAATTCATTCTGTGAATTGGTGCTGCTCTCTGCCTTGGCCAGGGAAGCTGCTTTCTGCAGTGGGTAATGGTGAAGGAACTCATAACTGGTCAGGGTGTGACAACCCTCAACAAGGGAATACTGCATACATAGCCTTAAATGTGACACATAACTATATTAACTACCTCCAAGGTTCTGAGAACATTGCTGAAGAGAAGGCAGAAAGACCGTGACAGAAGACAGTGAAGGCGCCATCTTCCGGAGAAGATGTGGTCATTGCACGCAGGAATTCTCACTACAGACTCAATCTTCCAGTAGGCAGCACTAACTGGAGTGTGAGAGTCACAAAAACAAGACAAAGCAAAACGAAGACACAAAGGTGGGAGGGGACCTGTCGTGGGCTGTCCAGTGGGAGTGGAGCAGGGAACAGACACATTGTATGTAAGTCTGAAATCTCCGAAGAATACACAAAAGATCTACAGGAAAATGAAGTATCTTTGCCACAGCTTACATGGTGAAAATTCCCTGAAGGTCTGTGCTTTAAAACTCTGTCTTAGGTATTAGTGGGGATTTCTAGGAAATACAGACAGTAACACTAAGTGAGAGTCCTTTCAGTCATTGAAGATGGGTCTTGTAGATTGTGGGACCCTAACGTTCCCCTGTCTGAAGATGTTAGTCGTTTTCTCTGCCAAGTGTTCCCACCAAAAGATGCTGACTCATGAATGTTTCATGCTGAGAGGTCACATGATCATGGAACAAAGATTCAAATACACCTTCAGTTTCAAAAATTACATGTCGGTCATTTCATTAGAGCAACGAGAGCGAATACCTCTCTCCTGAGTCTTCAAGTCAACTCCGTGTATTAAACTGGGCTCTTTGTAAATCTGCTCTGCACAAATCCATGTGTTATGACCCTAGGGTTATTTCTCCATTCAGGTCAGCTCTTCCACTGTGTGATCTCACCATTTTGTTGGAGAACTGAATCTTTTCACTATACTATTCAACTGGGGTTCTATGTGTCTTTGTACAAAAATCCCTAGTATGAAATTATTTCTCCAGTTCTTCTGAGGAGAGATCTGCTCCTTCCACAGCTGAGATGTTGGCTTTCTGTGGAAGCCACACTGGCCCTCAGATCAGATGAGCTCTAGCTCCTTATAGTAAGTCAACATTACTGTGTGTCATGCACTTACACTTATTGTGGATGCATAACATTAGTATTTACTCACATTATTGTTGCTCAAATTGATGAATAAAATAATTCAAGGATTTCATGGGTCCTAACATCATTTTCTTTAGCTTGTGTATAGAACCTCTCACGATATCTACAATAGTAGCAGCACTTTGTGTCACAGATGGTGCCAATCAGAGGACCAATCAGAATCAGACTGGCTGATTCTACCCCCTCTACATCTTCTACAAGGGACCTCAGGGCTGGTATCTTAGAGGCACGTCCCTAATGCTCAACTACATTGTTCAATACATTTAAATGCTAAGAAATTGATGGATGAATCAATGAATTAATACTAATAGCTTAGTAAAACTCTATGAGGTCCACTGTTGCATAGTGTTCCCCTCCCCCAAGATATAATCTCATGCGTCTTGGGGTTTGCCTTGTTAGCCATGGCAATGAGGGTATACTAACAAATGGCAGCTATGTTGATAATAATAAGAGACTTAGGATAACTCCCTAGGGAAGATGGTCTTGAGACCCTTTACTAGTATTCTAACTATTGTTGCCTACCCAACAAGGATCTTGCAAAATGATACAATATATTTAAAAAGAATATGAAAGAATGAAAGGAGAAAAGAAAGAAGGAAGGAAGGGAGAGAAAAAGAGAAAGAGAGAGGAAAGAAAGGAAGAAAGGAAAAAAGGAAGGAAGGAGAAAATGACAAAAAGACTGATCAGTTGACAATGAGACTCCATGATGTAGCTTCCATGAGGCTGTCACCTATAATGTGATGGTTTCCAATGATTAAGCCGTTTGGCGGTCACTCACACTCCAGTAAGTAACACCTCACCTCTTCTAATGTAAACAAGTCCAAATACATTAACTGTTCTCAACAAGTTGAACTTTGGTGAAATCTTGATTTAGTTTACCTTAAATTCCCACCTGTGCTGCTTAGACTTTTTTTTTTTTTTTTGTCTCTGCAGATTGAATTGATCCAATGTGAACTGCTGTGAAAATTCTTCTGACCAAGAAGCTTGCTTGAAACCTAGTTCATATAAAAGTAAATGAGTAGGCACTAGAAGCTGGAGCTAATTTGTTCCCATGCTCTTTCTGGAATAGGTTATTATAAAAAAAAAAAACCCCAAAAAACAAAAAAACTGCAGTATCTTTTCCTCAAGATATTTTAAAAATAAGAATTTTTAATAACTATTTGAACTCACTGTTTACATCAGCATTATTTATGAAGAAGATGAAACTGAGGATACTAACACATCATATACATTTGTATTATTATTGTTTGCCATTTACTGGTTGGCTATCACTTTAATGATAAAATTCCATTGCTTATTTTAAAACCAGAGACACTTGTCATGTTAGTCTGTTTAGTTATTAGGAGGTATCTGATAAAATAGCCTTTATTCAATGCAATTTTTTTGCAATCATATTAAAATAATATCTGTGATATCTTTAGGTCATTGGTACATGTGTTGAGATTAAGTTTTAAAAAAAAAGTGCTCCAGGTCTGTAGGCAATGTGACTGAAGTTAACCAAACTAAAGAATTCATGTGGATCAACTACAGCTGGAGAACATGGACACAAACAGTTGTTGGACATGTACCTCAGTTTGTCACATTAGTCTTTGTACCAGACACACCAGTGTCTTAACCTCTATTTTGGAAAATGGTTATTCCTAATACTTTGTCAAGGGGCAGACAGCAAACATACCTTAGAATCTCATTTATCTTCAAACACCCACATTCCTTGCATTGGCCATCTTACTCTCCCAAATTATTTTAAGAAATTTATAGGCGAGACTATGAGTTCATCTCACAACAGACCCTGACGCTGGCTACAGAAGGCAATATGTGCCATCCGGCAGAAGTGATAGCACTGGCAGTCACTGGTCCTCTCTCCCTCCTTCATCTTTCACACTCTCTGGGAAGATACTGGTTTATCATCTGGAAGCCTGTTTCTATTTGTTCAATTCTCAGTTCATAATGTGTAGTAAAATATGATTATTGTTTCCCTTCATAATATTAAATTGCTTTTTTCACCCTTCCTTACAGAAAACACAATTCAGATTCAATGAAAAAGGCTTCTTCTGTTCCTCTTAGAGTGCACAAAACCCATATTGAAAGCTCTGATTTATTTATAATACGGTACATTTTGTATAATGGGATATGAATCATATCTTCGTATCAACCAGAAAATGACTTGACAGTTCAAGATGTAATCTTGAAGTATATGCTTAGAATATTTCTGTGAAAAGAAATATGTTTTCTTAATCATTTCTCATCAAGTGTGTGTGTGGGGTGGGGGAGGGAGGTCACACATGCACAGTAAAACTGTTACTGACAACAAGACTGAAATTTAGCTCAAGTGGAGAGCTGCTTGCCCTGGGCATGGGCGTATTATGGTAATGATGGATAATTTTATGGCATATTTCTTACTTTGTGAATCCTTCTCCTCCATCACTTTTTCCACATTAAATTTGTAATTTAAATTCTACTCCCCTCTCCCACTGCCTCCCTATGTAAGACTTAGTGTTCAGATGCACAACTCCCAATCTACCTGAGGGAATAATCACTAGAATCAAATATCCCTTCTAAAAACACCCCCCTACATGTCAGATTCTGCCTACTAAAAACACAGGTCAGGGGACTGGATCATCAAATAGCTAAAGCCACACCTTCTAAAACACAGGCTCATGGTCACAGGTAATGTGTCATTAATGGTGTGAGTATCAGCCAGAGCTGGGATACATCCTGCATAAATGGATATGATTAGCCCTCAAACATCAGTGTAATGTTGATTCAATCACTAAAAATCTCTGCCACAGCTTCTCTAAACCAGAAACCTTGTGTTAGTTCTAGATCATTCCTTACCATGAGAACATGATAAGTTTAAAATAGTTTGGAAAGCAATCCAAGAATCCCACTAACACGATCATCATAAAACCTTCTGATAGCAGTTGATACGATGCCCCTCTAGCAAAAGAATAGTAAGGTCTATTACCTCCCATCCCATGATATATGAGTTCAGTATCAAGCATGATGAGTTCCTCCAGTGTGGCAGGCTTTACTTCTAAGCAGAAAACATTTAGTTACCCTCAAACTGTTGTGCCACTACTGGATCAATGGGCACATCTTGCCTGGGAGGTTGGTATTGTATAAGTGTAAAATGCAGTGGGCCACAGATAATCAAAAAAGACATGAATGTAGGAGGTGGACTTTTGGAGAAGGGGGAAAGGGTTTAATAAGGGGAAGAGGACAATTGTGGAGAATATGTTCAAAGTACATTATATATAATCATGTATACATAAGGCAATTTCCTAAGTACCTACTGATAGTATACTGTAAGCACTGCTATTAAAAACAAACAAACAAAAACAACTTCCAGCAGAAGGGGAAGGTGCTAAGCATGTAGAACTATTTGGATGAGGAATTTTTCATTGACACAGCTGAGGTAAAGAGGCACATTTGCAGAACACATTATCATTTAAATTATTTTCACTCCCTATCAAAATCACACACTAAAAAAGTTTCAACACATCAGAAATTGAACATCGACAATGTAATCATGACCATAGTTCCTAATATTTCCTTATTGGCACATATGCTTGAGCATGCCAAGTTTGTGATTGAATGGCTTGTAGATCTCTTCAAAAAATTAATAGCACAATTATCTTTGCAAAACAACAACAAAGGCTTGCTCAATTTCCAAGGTGCTTTCATTGCCTAAGAAGCACATTTTCAGATTTCATTCTAGGGCCAGGCAGCTGCTAGTGCTAAATATTGAAACATACATTTTCTATACTAACATTTGTTTCACTGCTGATATTTAGCAGTCAAGTTTCATGATTTGCTTCAAATCAACCAGCCTTTTGTTCATCATTGTTTTTCTTGTACAAAGGCAGAAAAAAAAACTGCATCTTATTCAGTAGGTCATTTAGAGCTCGGGTCTGGCAACTCTCAGACAGAGGATGTAGAGTAATGATGACTCCAACTGTCCTGGACATTAGCCTATAGCCTATAGCAGTGACTGGAAATAGAAATACATGCTGTACTTGCTTTCCAAACCCATAAGGCATGAATACTGAATTAATACTTAGTTCCACTAATCATTCTTTTAATTCTTTGTTTGCTTCAGCAGTCAGGAACTGAAACAGCAGGGGAACCATAGATGGCCTCTCCTGTATTGGCAAAAGTAATAGAAAATTTCCATTTATTTGCACTTTTGTCTTTAGATCTTCATGAGATTTGAAAAGGTGTATCTAAAAGGAAGTTCAGGCAAAACATTTCTTATATTCATAAGAAAATAAATAATAGTAGTGTCGGAAGCCAGAGCAGCCTGCAGCTCAGGCTGCAGAAGCTGCTTTTGTGAAGGAAGTGACAAGCGCCTACTGACAGCCTCTTTGTGAGTCTCTAACCCACTAACAGAATGGAAGTGACATTCTTACAACCCCTCGGAAGGTTACAGACCTCAAACTGCCAGGTTCTGGAACATCTGAGAGCTACTGGCAGCAGACCATTTTCTCAGCTGTATAGCAGGTACAGCTCAACTAGATATGTTCCTCGTTCTCATTTCCCCCAATCCAGGGAGTCATACATTCTATCCTGGCAAAGACAGACTCCACTCCACTTCCCTCTCCCTGCTACTCTGGAGCAAATCAGAGAGCCTGAGTATACAAAACTCCCCTTTGTCTGACATCTCTAAGGAGGACCTATCCAACTCTGTCTTGTGGGGCTGAACTCCTGCCAAGTTATCTAGGACATTGTACCTGAACTGTCCTGAGTGCCTCTACCATTCTTCTGTCAGTCTCCAAAGTATTAACAACACTATCACTAAATTTCTTACACAAGAGGACACCTCCTCAGTGACCCCTTTGAACATCAAACCTACAACCTGTCAATTAGTAAAACACTAATAGGTGATTTCCTCATTGAGAGGAAGGGGACGTTCACTGACAAGGAAAGTGACAGCCAGACACTTGGTGCTTGAGGTCAGTGGAAAAACTTGTCTTGTTAGGACAGGAGGCAGCATTTGAAAGGGCTGAAAAACCTCTGGGAGCTCATACTCAATGAGGGTAAATAGAGTCTTCCTCAGTAGCACCAACCCACAGAATTTAGCAGAGAGGATTCTTATAGAAGCCCTAGTCACACCAGGGAGTGCTATCTTTCCATAAACATCCCAGCAATCTTGACTAGATCAAATAAAATTAAGCATAAAGTACTTATATCTAGATATTTAAATACATTTGTGAAAACGAGTTACAATTAATTTCTCTGTCTCATTTGTGGTCAAGAGATTGAAGGTCAATAGCCCTACATTTTAAGAGTAAACATCCTTGAATATCAAGGCCATACTCTGCAAGAGTGCCTCTTTCCCCTCCTAGATGTGTTCATTTTAATGAAAAACCCATTTTTTCACCCTGATCAGGATGCCCACTCTCACCTCAGAGTGGAGACTTTTCAATCACAATTACTTTCCCTGTCTCAAGGGACAATGGTGAGACAGAAGTGATTCAGCCCTGGGGAAAGTCACCTTGCCTGTAGTCAACAATTTGCTATTCAGACTCTTGCTCTTCCTACCCTGACTCAGATAGCCCGACTGCAAGCAAAGGCTATGGCTACTTGTCAGTCATGTGGCATAGACCCTCCCCCTTCTGAAAGCTATAGGAAAGGACAGGCTATGACCACCACTTCTATCACTGTGCCACATGGGCCTGACCTCTCTTCAGAGCCCTCATCATGCTTCTATCTGTCTATCTGTGATCTTAATAACTCTCCTGAAAAAAATATCTAGTCAAAATGACAGTCTGCTTCAGTGTCCCCACTAAGCCCCAAACCCAAGAATGTTCAAATGAATTTACTAAAATAGGGGAGATTATACAAAAAGGACCCAACAACACACTTTGTTCTCTGCTTATAAGAGTTATTTCTTTATTGAAGCGACCTAGTGTGCTGGCTGTCAGAGCAGTTTACTAGTATTTCATCATATTTATATACCATAATTCCTAGAGTCTATTGATTTACAATTTAGTAGTTTCTAGTTTTTGCTGTTACACACAGTGCTGTAAGGAGCATCTCTTGCACATTACAGTAGCAATATCACACAAGGAGAAATGGAAAATACATTCCTAGCAATAAGATTGCTGGGTCAAAGTTTGTGTGCATTCACTTTTTAATAGGCATTGCCAAATTGCCCGCTAGAAATTTCACACCAGCTTAGATTCCCATCAACTTTTATGAGAGGCCTTGCTACTTCCCACACTTGCTGGGAATCATTAAGCACTTTCATTTTTATTTTTCTGATAGTGTAGCCCGCATGCCTGAAAGCAATGAAGATATTCTAAAGGGACACCGGTGCCCCTCCATTTGGCTATTAGGTTGCTGAAACAGAGCAACCCACAGAGCTGGAATTTCCCACAGGAAATCCGGCCTGTGAGAAGGGAAAGGCTGGGCACTCCCACCCTCTTTTCTCCAACCAGAGGGTGAGCTTGTCTCCTGGAAAGTGGGAAAGGTAAGAATTACATGCAATACCCACAAGATGATTGTCAGACCATTTTGTTGAACACATAATGATGGATCAATAATGGGCAGACCCACACTTTGAAGACTGCTAGTGTGAAGACACATCTCCTGGCCTCTGCTTAACCTAAACCTCATCTAGTATCCATAAAGGGGACTTGGGGGTGCATTGAATCTTCTTACCCTCTTCCTAAGTGGCCACATGGAATACATCTCCTTTTCCTGCTTTGCACTGTAAATGTGGCCCTTTTATTGGCATCTGGAAGCTGGGTGACCAAGTGTAGTTGATCAGGGCTGCCTGGAGCACAGGCTCTAATCACATGACCCAGACCCTTGAATCTCATGTGAATCCCCTCAGAGACAGCTGGTGTTGAACATTTTTCATATGCTTGTTAGCAATAATTTTGAAATTTTACTTAGTTATATATTTGAACAATTTTAATCTTACATTGTGGACTTTTTAAATTACATATTATTTTAAGTTAGAGAATTTGCCATTTTTCAATCATTATGATGTGAGTACACGTCCTTGATTTATATTCTGTGTCTTGAATTATTTTTTGTCCCATAGAAAATAGTCGGCAATATACTACCTGGCAGACCCTCTGGGTGTGTATTACAGCTTTGCTGCTTGGGGAAGTTCTTTAACCCATCAGTAAGTAAGTTTTCTTGCCTTGAACTGGCTAGCTTTCATAGTGCTTTGAGGCATGCTGCAAAAAGAGAAAAGTAGTCATCAGTCTTGTGCAGCTGTGAACTCTGTGAGCTACAGAAGTGACTGGCCTAGAAAGATGTGCCCACTGGTGCAATTGTGGTACAAATCTCATGTAAATAACCAACTACTTTCTGGATGTATTTAACTTTTTCCTCACCAAGGGAGAAAACATACCTGGCACCATTTTCAGACCAACAACCCATGGATAGATAGTTCTAAGCCCTATGGAGGGAGCCCACTACTATTATTTTGCTAAACAGCCACAATGTTAACAATTCCCAATGACTTATTGTTATTCTAATAGATCAAAGAAGTTTCTTTCTTCAGTAAATGTTGAGTAACAGACACCTTCAGTTGGCCGAAGTGCAGACAATACTGCTCGAGATGAAATAGGACATCTATATTTCACTCGATTCCCACAAGGATAAGTAATAATTCCAGACAAGGGGATGTAAAGGTTGTAAGAGACACAGGTAGTGTAAGACTAAAGGAAAACTGTTTAGACATAGCAGGACAGTTGCACATATGAATTCACAACAGTACATACAAGACTTCAAGCTAGATAAAATCTCTGAACAACAAGGCGGGAGGAACACAGTGTCTTACCTCTAACTGAAGAGTTATTGGCAATTAATAGCTGTGGGGAGAAGAAGAGTCAATTTTTGTTCAGGGTGTGCTCCCTGGCTGCTCCACTGTGTGCCAGCAGAAGGCTCCATGTCCAAAAGCAGAACAAATCAGACTAGAAGATTTTAAACAGGAAGAAAAAGGTTAGAAAGTTGGGTGGGTAGAAAGATGAGGGTGGGTCTGGGAGGAGATGGTAGATGGTTGAATATGATCAAAATACATTGCAAAACATTCCCAATGAACAGCTAAAACATTACAAAAGAAACATGTCATTTCAGAATCCCCATATTTGAAGATTATAAAATTGAACAATTAATTCAACCGAGTATAAATAGGATACCTGGGAGATGGTTCAGTCATTAAAGTGCTTGACTTGCATGGATGATAATTTGTGTTCGATCCCTACCCCAGCACTCACATTAGAAGCTAGGTTCTGGCAGTGTGTGCTTGTGACCCCAACCCTGGTGGGGGAAGAGGGAAAACACAAGAGGATCCCTGGGGCTTGCTGACAAGGTAGTTTTGCTGGAGGGAGTTCAGCTCCAGGTTCAGTAAGAGACTCTGGCCTCCAAATGCATGTTTATACTTATACCAGTATACCCATATGCAAATATATGTATATTTTACATGTAACACACATAGATAATATATACATATAATGCACACAATACAATACACACAAAACACATACTACAATTCACACAGCACTAAGAAAATAAACAACATATTCGTGAGGGTTAATAAACCTAAATGGGTTAGTAGTGAGAAAACTACAGACTTTCATAGAATATTAATTGTTGAATGTTAGCACTGTGTCATTCTATCCCAGTCAAATTAATCAGGCTCTTTCTTTATGACTCCAAACCTTTCATTCTGACTAAAAGTTAGGCAATTTTCACATGTAAATTACACATTTGTATGAAAAGCTAGCAGCAGGAAAAAAGACTGCTTTCTGATGTATCTGGTTTAGTATTTCACTCAAGGCTAATTAATGAAAAGCCTGTTTGAATGTTGGAGTCTTTGATGTCCTAACAACTTGAAGTGTTTCAGCCTTTTATTCATGGAAGAAGTCATATTCATGGTGGCTTTTCTGCTGATGGTGACATTTTAAGGGCCCTCTCACTGATGCTGATGTAGTTCTTCTCATGAGTGGTTCCAAATTACTAGTGCAAAGGGATGAACCCATAAATAGGATGGACCTATTTAAAAAGGAATACCCACTTCTCATTAGACAATTTTGGGAAAGATGGTGAACTTCAAGAGGAAGGTGTTCAGCTAAATTTCTCTTCAGAGTAAGACATTTATTAATAGGTATGTTAACACTACAGGCCACAAGGCAAGAATTGTGGAAAAAAAAGTCAGTATTCCAGGACATACAATGTTCCAAGAGAGGGAGATCCTCCCCCATCATGTGGTTAATAAGCAGCCAACTATGCTTTGTGGTAAGGTTGCCTTTGCTTATGGGGAGGGACAACAAGAGCACAAAATGTGGTGTGTGTCCACTCCCTACTACAGCATCTTTGTAGAGAGAAGAGACCATGAAAGCTCCTGTCCTGAAGATAATGGGAAGCCGTGGGGGGAATGTGTTATCAGTGGGGCAAAGGCTCAGCATTTAAATTCTAGTAAAGTATGAAAATAAAGTACAAATTCCTTTTTAGTTCCTCCATTCACTCTGAATGTATCTAATAATATCAAATTGAAAGTGAAGATAGATAACTTCTGGTTCAGTCTTTTAATCTTCAGTTTCCTTTTTAAAATGTCTGTCTTTTCATGTCTTTGTCTCTGTTTCTCTCTCTCTCTCTCTCTCTCTCTCTCTCTCTCTCTCTCTCTCTCTCTCTGTGTGTGTGTGTGTGTGTGTGTGTGTGTGTGTGTGTGTGTTCATGTGTGGCACACACTTATATGTACATGTGTATTTGGTCAGAGAATAACTTCAGTGTTGTTTCTCATGTGTCATTCATCTTGCTTTATGAGACTGAAACGTTCACTGGTCCTAAGCTGACCCATAGGCTAGACTGGCTGGCCAGTCCATGCCAGGGATTCAATCAAGCTCTCTCCACATTCTCAGTGTAACTGTGCTGGCAGAAATAAAGTCATTTATATCTGTCCATGTGATTTCCAGATAATGAAACAATGGACCCCAAGAAATGGGAATTTCTCAGAACTCTCATTCTGGGAGACAGAAGAGGAACCAGACAGAAAGGGAGCTTGTCTCCTAGAAAGAAAAAAACAGTTCTTACCACTTGTTAGACCACCATACAGAATGAGACTGGGGCATAGACAATGATGGATCAGTGATGGGCTGCTTCTTGACCAGAACTGCTTGGATTTGCATATCCTTGGCCCTCTCTTCCTCTACTGAAGTTGTAATATCATCTCAGGACCCCAAAGTTGGACTTCAGATGGGGAGTGGTTGATCTTTGTGTCCTTTTTCCAAATTGGCCACATTGAATAAATCCAATTTTTCTGTTTCCACTATTAATTTGACTCTTTTAATAGGCTTCTTAAAGATGGCTTCTTGACCCTGGCTTGGGGTACAGGTTGTGACCCCCGAGTTTGATACTACCAGTCCTGGGATAACAAGAATCTAACAGCTTTCTACCATTGATTCTAGATAGCAAACTCAAGTCCTTACACTTGTGCAGCAAGCACCTTACGTACCAATCCACTAGCTCAGTCCCACTCTAGTGCCTTTCTTCTCATGTGTGTGTCGACATGAAACACAGTGCTTTGGGAACAATATTGGATACAGAGGTGGGTGGTGTCAATGGTGTAAATGACATAGCTTGCATGATTAGCAGAGTGCATCCTGCTAATGTTGCTAACTAGTGTTTCCAGCATAGAAAACAACCAGTTCACAGATTCACAGGAGGATCTTTGATTTCAAGGCAAATTTAAACATTGTCAAAGGACTGTGTGATGGTCACAAAGTGCTGCAAACCCCAAAAGTGTATGATGTAGGATTTCAGCTGATTATGACAAGCTAATACCTGGAAGAAGCCAAGGGCCTTCCAGAGGTCAAGCTGAGGCTCGGGGAGTATTGGTAATATTGGCTTTTGATTATTAGCCATTTCCTACTATGAATTTCTCCTGTGATATTGTAGCTTTTCCATCATTATTTGAGCATCATTTCCCCTCTACTAATGGAATATTTAGATATGGTGATATTTTATTCGTACTGAAATATGATTTTATTTGTATGTTAATAAATAAAGTTGCCTGAGGGTCAGAGCTAATAGCAAGCCATAACAGAAGCCAAGCGGTGGTGGTGCACGCCTTTAATCCCAGCACTTGGGAGGCAGAGCTAGGCAGATCTCTGTGTGTTTAAGGATACAGCCAGCATGGAAACACACACCTTTAATCTCAATACCAACCTTAGAAGACCTGGAGGTCTGTATAGACAGGCAGTGATGAGGAGGTCATGTGGTTGGGTTTACAACCAGTGAGAAGGGAGAACAGAAAGTCAATAAAAGGACAGACACAGGAAGTAGGTCTCTTGCTGAGGGGAAGGACAGCAGCAGCAGTGAAGGGTAAGAAAGGGTTTTTAATTCTTAGCTATTGCTTTGACTTCTTGGACTTTTAACTCTGCAATTGGCTCTGTGTTTCTTATTTAATAAGACTGTTCATCTACATTTAGATAACCTTCTGCACTGACAGCTATGCACAGCCAGAACCCCAGTTCAAGCCTCTCTGTAATTATCGTCATTGGTAGCATCTAGCCACGTCCATCCCCAGATGGAAGAAAGTACCTTATCAGAGATACCTCTGTACTCTCTAAGAACAGACTTAAGCATCCAGACACCTGTTTGAGAAGGCCTGGTGGATGTGCCAATTAAGCTTAACTTTCTCCTTTCCTAAGTCTTATCTCTAGTTTTAGATCCATCCTTAACAATTAATTCAGAACTAAAGGGTTCCAACTTACAGGTCATCGAGCTGTGATGGAAGTTGCCTAGCCAAGTTGCCTAGTGACTGAGCACACTCACCAGAAACAGTGATTGCAGAGATAGTCTGAAGAGGTGACAGTCGAGAAAAAAAGGCAATTTTATTTTCAGAGAAGAAAGATGGAGAAGAGAAAAGAGAATGGAAAAACTATATGGGTAAAAACTGGAGAGCAATGTACTGAGATGGGGAAGAACTAGATGGAAAGGGCTAGAAGAGGGTACTAGAGGAATGAGATGGAAGATGAGGAAGAGCCAGATGGGGAAGAACAAGATGAGGAAGGACAAGATGAGAAAGAAATAGATGGGAGAGGAGTTAAGATGGGAAAGAACTAGTTGGATGAGAACCTAGATGGGGTGGAACTAAGATGAGAGAATTAAGATAGAACTTAGAGGACAGCAGATAAATATAGAGAGAAATCAGCCAAGAAAGAAGCTAGGCATGCGGTAAGAATAGAAGCAGTGTAGAGAAAAAACTGACTCAGAAGAATAAAGTATATAGACTTTATTCATGTACATAGACTCATTTCTTATCCTCAAAGATTAAATTATCAACTGGTTGTAGATTCTTCACAGACCCTGGGAGGGGACTATCAAGGGGCTGGACCCCCATCGTCTATGATAACAAAGGTCCCACAGGGACTTCACAGGTGCTGCAATTTTTAGGGAGCCCTTCATCTTCTCCAGCAGGGAAAAAGACCAGCAGAGAATGTTGTCAGGAGCTTCCTGAAGCCTCATTCCCACCTGATCCTCAGCTGCCTCCATACCTAAAGCAGGAAGTGAATTAAGCCCTGCATGCTAAGGGTGTAATGCTAACCTTCCAATAGTTGGTTTATAAAGTGCCCCTGGGAAGGGATTTATTGAGGTGATATAAAATAAATGGACCTTACTTCAAATTCTAACACTTTGGGTGTTTGACTTGAGAAATATTAATTGGACAGTTAAGACAATGAGCATGGCATGTGATACTGAGAAATATTTTTTGCCTGTACATAGGATTATAAAAATTATATCAAATAAGACTATGTGCTGAGTAGCATTCCATTGTCCTAGCCATAGAGTAAGTGCTCAGTTGACCTATAATAAATGTTACTGACACCATCACCAACAAAGCACATATGTGGAGAGAGCGGGCTGGAGCAAGGTTTGGGCTAGTGGTACAAATGGTGTTAAAGTGGGTCACTGAAGTAGGTTGACCTTTTGGATAAAAGTTTTATTACATTAGTTCTTTTTAAAATTTTTATTTCTTTAATTATTATTTAATTCACTATACTTGTTTATTGTATGTGTAGGGTTGCATGTATGTGGCTATGCATGCCACAGAATGTGAGTGGATGTCTAAGGATTAGCTATGGAAATTGATTCTTTCCCTCCACAATGTGAATCCAAGGGGTCAAACTTAGGTTGTCAGACTTGGCAGAAAACACCTTTACCCTCTGAGTCATCTGGCTATCCCTATAAGGACAGTTCCTAACACCATGGAAAGATGGAATAAGGAGTGCTTTGAGGAGAGTTCTGCCCCACTGGAGAAAGATTTGGGAAGATACCATGCCTTGTAGTTGGTGAATACTCCAGAGTACCTGCTTGAAGTCAAGCTGTGTCAGCTTCCCAAAAGGACAGAGCACGAAAATGGAAAGATCTGGTCCTTTGTGATTACAGGGTCACAGTAGGAGATTTGTCAGTTTTCTAAAGTCTGGTTCCTCTTGGACTCTGCTGGACTCTTTTGAGAAAGTGAAGGTCACAGACTCAAGACAGTCACCAAAGGCAGCCTGCCATGCTGCAGGTGAGCACTGCTTGAGTCTCTCTCTCACTCCCCACCTTCTCTATCTCTGGGGAAAAGACAATCTCATATTTTGAATTACAATTTCATCTAGTCCTTGTTGTCTCTGAACTTGCTATGTATCGAGGGAGGGATGACTTAAACTTCTGATCTTCCTGCCTCTACCTCCATACTGCTGGGATTCAGAAATGTGCCACCACACCCAGTTTATGCAGGCCTACTCATTCAACCTAGGGTTTTATCCATGCTAGGCAAACACTTTATCAAGTGAGCTCCATTATAGCCCACACAAATATGTTTAAAAGTGCCTAACACTGAGTTCATAAGTATGTTACTTATGAATCTTTTTTTATGACTTATTCATTTATTTTATGGAGGGGGGGTGCCTACATGTCTGTCTGTTTGCAGGCCAAGGCTAGAGGAGGGCCTCAACTTCCTGAAATTGAGGTGACAGAACGATAGACAGTGAATTAACATATAGGTGCTCAGAATTGAACTTGGATTCTCTGCAAGAGCAACCAGTGCTCTTAACCATCTCTCTAGGTCCATATAATCCTCTTAACATTAATGGTGAGACAGCTGTGGTACCAAACAGTGGATAGCTCAGGAAAGGAGCTGAAACAAAGGTACCCTTCAGAAAGAACCTTATTAGGAGAGAGGGCCTGATAGAGGGACATCAAGGGGAGAAGGGAGAGAAAGGAAAGTCCTCAGAGAAATTCCATGAGCAGTGTGGATATCTGACTTTCATAACTCCTGAGGCTTCCAGGAAAATCCATACCATCTGTTTCTTCTGGGGCCAACATAGGGCCCTGAAGTTGAAAGATATTAAGGGCAGAGTATCATATCAGAGGCAGCATGATGGGAACTTGAAGAGAAAGAGACTTCCCTCTATAAACTAGAGATGAGCTTTATCATGAGATCATTGAGAGAGATTAAAGGAAAGGCATGAGACAAAGTACTTTGAAAGTCATGGTGCAGGGACATCAAGGAGAAAAGCAGGGGTGGGGGTGGCTCAGAGGAATCCCATGAACAATGGGGTATCTGCCTTTATATTTTCAGAGACTGGCAGGAAAATCCATTCCGAGTGTCTAAGGGTTTTCTATTGCTGTGATAAATGTCAGCCAAAAGCCACTTGGCAGGGAAAGAGTTTATTTAAACTTGCAGCTCTCGGGTCACACTCTAGCTATGAGGGAAGTCAGGGTAGGAATTCAAGACAGGAACCAACCAGAGGAAGGAACTGATGCATAGACCATGAAGGAACACTGCTTTCTGATTTCTCTCATGGGTTCCTCAGACCGCTTTCTTATAGAAGCCAGGGCCACCAGCCCAGGGATAGCAGCACTCATGATGATGGTGTGGACCCTCATCCATCACTAGTTAGCAAAGGTACTATGTATAGATTTGCCTGAAGGCCAGTTTTATAGACGTATTTTCTTAATTGGGAGTTCACCCTTCCAAATGACTCTAGCTTGTGTCAAGTTGATATAAACCCACTCAGCACATCCTGTGGATGATTTAGTCATATAGTCCACGTGACTCCACACGTGGAGCCACATAGACTATAAATCTCTATTGTATTTTTGAGGGGAAGAGCTTAAGGGTCAGAACAGCATAGTTTCCTCTTTAAGTTTTGAAATTCTATTTATTTGTGTGATTATGCATATATATATATATATATATATATTCATGTGGGGGTCTCTGTGTGTGTGTGTGTGTGTGTGTGTGTGTGTACATATGTTTAATGTATTTGATGCAGTGTACAAGTTGAGGTAAGAAGAGAACTTGTGGCTTTGATAATCAAACAATCAAACTCCAGTCCTCATGCTTGTTGGTAAAAACCTTGACCCACTGAGTCACTTTGCTGGTGCTATGAAAGGAATTCTTAACTCTCTGGCAAAGAGACCTGAATACAGACATTGCATGGTTTCTTTAGGCTGCCAATTTGGTCATCTTACAGTGATAAGCTTCTTAAAGTGGCAGAGCAGAGATTCAGCCTTCTGCCTGATACAACCTTGAAGGCAACAAAAGCCTTAATATCTCTCTTTAAGCACAGAAATACAGCTAAAAGTGCTTGCAAATTATTACTGCCTATTAACTACCATTTTCTTTAAGTGTCACAGTCTTACAGGAATGGCTTCATAAGAGAGTTTAATAACAATATTGTATAAATGCTTCTGGAGCAATGATTCAGTTGTCAAGAAAACGTACTGCTCTTGCAGAGGCCCCAGGTTTGCTTCCTAGCACTCATATTAGATGGGCCATAAATACCTATAACTCCACTACCAGGGTTTCTGATAACCTCTTCTGGTCTCTGCAGACACTACACTCATATTCACCTATATTTGCTATATGCATAACTAAAAATATAAACCAATAAAATTTTATAAACAAAATATTGATAAAATTAAGTTCTAAAGGGAAGGATAGATGAAAAGGAATTAGTATTTTTAAAAAATGATTCCCGTGGCACTTTAAGAAATATTTGCATATTTGCCTCCCATAGGACCTTACCAAATGTATAACTCCATTTTACACAAGAAACACAGAAACATGAAGCTGTGGTAGGCCATCTACATTTCTGAGACTAGTCAGCTATTAAAAGGCACTGCTGGAGTTTTGAATCAGGTCTGTTAATATGAAAACTAACAAGCGTGGAAAATCATATCATCAGGGCAAGAAAAGGTGACACAGGTGATGAGAAGCTAGAGGTTATTTTCTTCCTTTAGAGTTGTACCTAAAATATGTTTTATTTATGGAAAACTAGGGTCCAAAAAGGTGGTCACTCACAAGAATAACTGGTTGGATGAAGGTTGATGACAAATGAAGAAAAATGTCATTGAACTTATTGGAGTAAAGAAAAGAGTAGAAGACATTAATATAAAAAATACAACATCTAGGAATACTGCAGTGTATGATGTGATTGCCATCTTGAGGTAACTTTGACCAGTAGTCTCTATGAACTAGTTAGCAGAACAATACAGAGGCAGCTCAGCGTATGATAATGGTAGTGGAGCCATTGTCACTCCCTAGTAGAAGGAAGTGGAATAGGGCCTCAGAACTTTTGTTTATTGCCCTAGTTACTTTGCCTGTTCATGTGATGATAAAACACTCTGACAAAAGTAACATAAGGGCTTGTTCTCACTTAAAGTTCAAAATTACAGTCCATCATTGTAAAAAAAAAAAAAATGTCATGGAGGCAGGAAATTGACACAGCTGGTCACATTGCTTATTTAGTCTAGAGGCAGAGAGAAATGAATGAACTCTCCTACTCAGCTCCTTTTCCCAGTGTATATAGCCCAGAATCCCAGTACACAGAATGCCACCTTTCATAGTAGTGAGGCCTTCCCACTCCATTTAAATCAAGAGAACCCCTTACAGACATGTCCAGAGGTTCTCTCCAGGATGATTCTCAATCTCATCAAATTGACAATTGAGATTAATCACCACCCCTAGTGAAGCAGTTTCAATGACAATTGTTACTTACAGGCTCACATATTTGAGCTGAACACTTGGTCCATGTGAGTGATACTGTTTGGGACGGTTGTGTAAAGCTAGGAATTAGGGCCTTGAGGGAGGAAATACATGACCCAGTTCACTCTCTCTTTATGTTTGCAGATTGAAGATGTGATCTCCCAGTATCCTCCTCCTGAAGCCAGCTGCCATGCCTCCCCCCATCATTATGAACTCCCCTTTAGGAAACATAAACCAAATTAAACTGGTTCCTACAGAAGTTGCTTTTGGTCGTGGTGTTTTATCCCAGCAATAGAAAAGTAACTAATATAGAAGTTGGTACTAGAAAGTGGGCTATTGATATAAGGAATCTGACCACACTGGTTTTTTGGAAGAGTATGGAAGACTTTGGAACCTTGGCTAAGAAAATCAGTTGAGTGCTGTTAAGCTGAGTCTAATCATCCATTCTAGCAAGACCGTTGAAGACAGATGTACTGAGATGTGGCAAGCACATTCCCTGGTTATGGGGGAGGAATAATCAATCACTCTTGATTCAGACTTGATATAATACTCATTTTATTCACACAATAAGATTACAAGCAATGTTATCCCATCTTCCAAGTGGAAGTGGGGATACCTCTCCGGGTGTACAAGCCTAGACTTGTCACGTTTGTTCCTCTGGATCTTGGGTCAGCCTTCCTGTGATGAACCTTGTCTACACTAAGGATAGGATCTCATGTCTCTGGCAGAGGAGTCATCTCATGTGAGGGTCTGATGAGCTCTGTTGGTCGTGTCTGAGGCTTCATCTTTTATACCCCTTTCTGGCTAGGTTTCTAGTCTTATCTTTACTTCCACACATAGTTTATCATTACTTCCATTTGTGGTTTATTTACACATTCTATTGCTTATCACTCCTGACCAGGGTTGTTCACCCTAGTACTTACATGTTCCTTACACTTATATGGTACTATCTTTTGTGTAATGAAAAATGCAAGCTTGAAGGGGTTATGGATTCTTCTTTTATAGATTTCAAATCTGCTAAGGTGAAGAATCATGTGGCAGGGGAGTCCCTGCATGAAGGCTCTGATGGGGCAGGAGACTGAAAAACAAAGCTTTGAAAGTGAAGCCTGTGTTGCAGTACAGATTCTGGTTGTTAGAAATGACAGATAGATGAGACATCTGTGAAGGAGAGCTAGACATAGGCAGTAGAGTAAACCCAACAGAAAAATTCATGTTGTAGACAGCAAAACTTGAGCTGTCTATGACAGTTAATAGTAGGCATGGAGCTACATTATGTATTTGCCTTTTTGAGTTTGCTTTGGCCCAGTATTTTCCCACTGTGCCCCTATCCTTTCACTTTTAGAATTATAAAATAGATGCTGTGGAAATACAAATTTTCGTTTTTGATTTTTTTTTCTTATAGAGTTACACATAAAAGATTGCCTAGAGTCTCAGGAGAGAATCTGAACTTTACAATAATGTTGTGCCTATGAAAGGTTATAGGAACTATTGAAATGGAATTAAATGCATTTTAAACTGTGGTATTGCAATGGGTCAATGGCAGGCAGAGAATGGAATGTGGTAGTTTGAATGAGAAATGGTCCACAGACAGTTGGCCCTGCTTTGATAACTCTGTTTAGGGAGGTTGCAGAGCCTTTAGAAGGTAGAACATTGTTGGGAGAAGTGTGTTACTGGTGGTGGTCTTTGAGAGTTCATAGCTTTGCTTCACTTTCAACTTTTGTTCTGCTCCCCTTTCTCTCCCTGAAATTTTAGCCCAAAATACTTTCTTCCTTTGATAATTTTAGGGATGATGTTTTATCACAAAAGGAGAAATGTAAATTCTGTACCTGAGATTAAAGCTACTACCCCTCGCTGCCCTTCCCCGCAGTAAATTATCTGGAGATGTGTATTGCATATAGAAGTAGATGATAGAAGCAGAAGTAGAGAGACTTATTGATGCAGTTTCCATGTGACTGTCCTTCATGTTCTATTGAGAGCTGCTGGTAGCAAAGTCCATGGGAGTATACAGCAGTGACAACTAGAGTTCAGAAGGTCAACCTATCAGAACTAAGGGTTCTGTTAGAGGAAACCATCACACTAGGCATTATGGAATTACTGCCTCTTGAATGAACTGGCTGTCTCTTGTGCAATAATTCTTCCCATTTACCGTGCATCTCCATGTTATGTGTACATGTAATCTCATGATTGCATCTCAATCCTGGGCATAACTTTCCCTATACATTTGGGGTATTAGATAACTGTCCCCAGCTGTGTTTTTTTTCATCAACATAAATCTGGCCAGGGCGTTCTCCACACAAAAGTATTTAAGTTTGTTCCAAGGAGAAAACTGCATATAGGTAAACATTAGCTCATCTCACCCACAGATAAGAGAAAGGAATCACTAACAATTAAACCCTCAATTCCTCACCTTCACCCCGGGTTATTTACACAAGACCCTAGTTTAAGAGATTTACTGCTCACATTCCTGGGATGATGTTTTAGCCACTTGCTAGTTACTGAGTAAAGGCAGTTAGTTACTTCCCACTGACCCAAGGCCAGGCAGGCTTAGGTGCCAAGCTTCTTTCTTGTGCAAATTAAGTTTTAATTCCTCCTCAGCCAGGTGCTGTTCCTAGATTCCCTAACTGATTTTAGCCTTTAGTTGACCCTACCAGAGAACTCCCCTTTAGTCACTCCCGTTTTGGGTTGTAATTAGAAGCTGACATTTATTGCTTTATGAGTGGATCCTTATTACCTCTCTCTGTGACCCTGAAAACTTCAAGCCTCAACTGCTTTGCCAAAGAATTACTGTTTGTGTCTATACACTGGTCCCCTCACAGCACAGGGAGAATGGATTTGGAAAAACAAAGATGAGGACACAGACAGAAAGAACTAGATAAACATGAGAGAACAGTAGGGGGATGGAGAGAAACTAAGTATAAGAACAGAAAAGAAACTGTGTCGATAGAATTGACTTAGAAGAACAAAGTGAATGGACTAAAAAGCTCAGTGTGCTTAGATTTGTTGAATATACCTCAGATTAGAATCCTTAGCTGCTTGTAGCATCTGTTCTGGATCCTGATAGAAATCTCCTTAAGGCAGGTACTTGGGGGGAATTCGGTAATATTATGGTGGGATTTTGCAATGAATCAGCTATTTGGGGGTCATTCCCATGTCTGTAAGCACTCTTCATTTATGATCTATAAGTCCAATATACACATTGGTTCACTAAGTTGAACTTTATTTGAATTGTTGTTGGGGGTTTCTCAATGCTTTGAGCTGAAGGTTTTTTTTTGTTTGTTTGGTTTTTTTTTTTTTTTTTTTTTTTTTTGTGGTGCCCCAGAGAAGTTAACCCAGCAAGGATGTCAAGGAGGACTTGGTGTAATGGAGCACTGTCCTCTGGAAATGGTATGAATTTCATCATCTTTAAATTAGAGATGCTATAATTAGGCATAACTGAATCTCATATGAGTGAGTAATCCTTTTATCATTTCTTCATAGGAATTGACCAAAGGTCTTTAGAAGCTCACTTAAGATCCAGTCACTCATTCACTCCTGCCCCCTAAAAGCTGTGTGCAATCTTGCAATCTTGCTCCATCTGCATAATCTCAGATGGTGCCAGCATATTCAGAGGCAAAAAGGTTGATTGTGAGGAAAGTCTATCTATGCACCATTTAAGAAGACATCATTCAAACTGGGGTGGAATTTTTTGCAAAGTAGCTATTTGTATCTTGTTTTAATCCATCCTCCTATAAGTAATCCCAATAAATTAACTTGTTTAGATGGCTAATGTTGAGTAGAATTGTTCATTTGGTCTCCTTGGGAAAGCCATGAGACACTTAGAAATCAAGGACTCCTGAGGATCAGAGGTCTTCATGGAAACCATTCTTCCCAGCACAAGCAGAGCAGTGAGAGGAATTATTTCACAACTAAATCTGGCAGGCACTCACTGTGGCTTACTAAACACTGAGCAGGAGTGGAACAGTTGGATCCAGGCACTTGAGAGCTGTGGGGTGAATGAAAATGATAGGTCAAGTGTCTGAAGATGACCATCTGTAGAGGTTGTGGACCCCACCTGAAGCCTCTGCAGAGGGCTGAAGAGAAGCAAGGTTAGGAGGAAGACCAAGGCAGATTTGATTCAAAATCCCCAGCACCTGAAAGGATATTTTTGCAAGGATATGAACATAAGGTTGTCAGCAACTTTCTCCATAATTGTTAAATATCAGAAGCACTAAAGGTATCCTCTACTAGAAAAATGGGCATACACATTGTGGTGCATCTGTACAATGGAATAGTTTCATTAACAAAAGCAAACAAGTTATGGAACTATAAGAAGATCTGGATAAATCCTCAGTCTTGGTCATGTAATTTGAAAGGGCAATTATAGTGACTAGATGCTAATAGATTCTACTGCCATATTCTTAAAAAGAAAAACTCTGAGTAACATTTGGCAAAACAAAATTATACTATCTGCCAGGAGTTCAAGGCACGGGAGGATGAGGTATGAAGTAAAGCATAGGATTCTGTTTTCAGTCCTGGTACCTGCTGCTATCAGGTAGATGCTCTAGAGCTGTGCTAAACCCCACCCCACAAGAACACTTCCACATGATAAACTTGGTAGGACTTAACGATGGACTTATGGTGCTGTTGTTCTGTTATAAGTTATAGAACTGTTACATCTCTGTGTG
Organism: Onychomys torridus; assembly: GCF_903995425.1. Taxonomy (NCBI): domain Eukaryota; kingdom Metazoa; phylum Chordata; class Mammalia; order Rodentia; family Cricetidae; genus Onychomys; species Onychomys torridus. Next base: position 75,081,949 of record NC_050453.1, read on the forward strand.
TGTTTTGTTCAAAGGCACATACGTGTGTGGCTGTACATGCACCTATGTGGGTGTACAACGGAAAACAGAGGTTGTCTTTAAGCATCTTTCTCCTTTGCTTGCAGACTTAAGTTTTGAGGCGGTGTCTTTCACTGAAACTGGAGCTCACTAACTGGGCCGCAAGAACTCAGCCCTTGTCTCCCTCTCCAGTGTTAGAGGTGGACTCACCCGCTATGACATCTAGCTGTTACACACAGGTCCTGGGGATTACATTCGCGTCTTCATGTTTTCACAGCAAGCACTTTAATAACTGACGTACTTCTCCATTCCCCAAGGTTCAGAACTTTTAACTAAAATAATCCATGCATTTATTTTTTAAAAAAATATTGAAGAGGTAGGTGGATAAAATGGAGCCTGTAAGAAATCAATGCAAGTGTACAGTGAATGTGTGCAACTACCTCACTGCTTGGTCAGTGAAAAACAGGGTGCTGACCTAAGCAGGTTTGGAAATGTATACGGTTTGTAAGTAAAAAGGCAAAGTAGGCCACAGTAAACCATGAACTTTAATTAATAAAGTGATTTCCCATAGGGCATAGGTGAATAATTTATACCCTGATATTCTTGACTGGAGTAATGAACACACCTGCTGCCTAGTTCTTAGTTTATAATATACCCTAGTATAAAGAACCACAGCTTTTAAAACTAAAAATAATGGATAATATTAGTTCATAAATTGGAGTTGATATTCCACATTTAGGCAAGACTTGTGTGTGTAGAGGGTGTGTACAAGATCCAGGGGAATTTTCACTATCACTGTCATGGTCTTTCCATAAATGTGAAGCTACTTGAGATGAAAAGTCCATTGAAAAACAGAACAAGATGGGGATAAACATACTCAGGGGAACTGTCAGTACATACTACCCTTGTGCTGTCATAAAATTCATCCTTCATTACATTTTATCAGAACAGTAAAGTCAAGGGGTACGAATTTGCTGATTGGAGGATTTGTCTTAGGAAAGCATAACCCGTGTGAAGAGAGAGGTGAGCATTATTTCAGCGTAGGGGAGCTCTGCCATGTTTATTCAGAAAGAGTCCACCATTAAACACAAATTACAGCCCTTTGAAACAACGTTTGCACATATACACAGGGGTGGGCTCAGCAGCGCACAGTAATTACATGCTGCTGGTTTCTAAACTCCGTCTTCAGCATTTTAGGAGTTGAATGATTCTTCTGGCTGTTCTTCCTTCACTAAAAAACCCACTTCAAGGGTCTAATGAAGAACGGCGCTCCCTTCTCTAGGACAGATGAGCAAATTCACAAAGGAACAGTTATGTAAATTGGCATTTTGTTTCAGAAAACTACAGAAAAGAGGTTTGATGTATGTTGCAAGAGAAATTGTGAACTCGACAGAAGAGATTTCCATAATGAGACTTTGTTTCTATAAAGTGGGCCTTCCAACCATTCTTTTCTCAGTTTTAGAAAGTAAATTCATTGTTTTCTTAAGAGAAAATACAGCCTTGGATAATAATTTGTAAATCTAATTTCACTACACCCTATTTTGTAAAAAGTGAGAAATTAGAGAGAAGTATTCTTTAACTATTATTAATTATTTCGGATGAAATTGTTTTTACTTAATAGAAATAAGATATTGTTATAATTATAATAATTATGATTTTATTAGAAATTGTAATAATTATAATAGTAATCATTGTTATTATTTTTATTATTTTTGAGATAGGGTCTCATGTACCTCAGACTGGCCTCAAGTTTGCTATGTATTTTCTTTGTAACCGAGGATGACTTTGAACTCCTGATTCTTCAGCCTCTGCTTCCCAAGTGTTAGAATTAGAGCCACGTGCTATCATGCCTAGTTCCTCAGTCAGTCTTCTGTTTCTGTGAAGAAACACCATGACCATGGTAACTCTTATAAAAGAAAATATTTACTTGGAGCTTACTTTCAGAGATTTGCTTAATTATCCTCATGGCAGGGAGCATGGCAGCACATGAGCAAGTTGAGAGCTCTAAATCTGGATCCAAAAGCATCAGGAAGAGAGAGTTACTGGGCCTGGCTTGAGCTTTTCATAGCCCCAAAGCACACACCCCAGTGACATACTTCCTCCAACAAGGCTTCATCTCCTACTCCCTATCAAGTAGCACCACACCCTAAGGATCAGGCATTCAAATATATGAGCCTATGGAAGTCATTCCTACTTAAACCGTCATAGTCAATATTAGCAACATTGGGCTTCATGCATGCTAGGCAAGCATTCCACAAGCTTGTGCTGAACCTCTAGCTTTAATTCTTAGCATATAAAGTGCATATGGACATAGGTAAGAACATGTAGCTTTTATGTTTATTTACTTAATATGTATGTGTGTGTAGGTAGGTGCATGCATGCAACAATGTGCATATGGAGGACAAAGGACAGCTGTGAGAACTGATTTTCTCCTCTACCAGGAGGATTCCTGACATTGAATTTGAGTCATTGAGCTTGGTGGCAGGTATCTTTATCTACTGAGCCATCATCTCATGGGTCCAGCATATACATCTCTTTAAAGATTGTAAAATCTAATTTTTAGAAATGGAACTTTCATCTTTCCACTCAATCTTTAGTTCTCCAGATCAGGTCCCTCCCAGGTTCAGTGGTTGATGATACATTGGAGCATTCTGGAGATGAGTAAGCACTATTGTATTGCTTCTGCCTAGTAAGTATGACCATGTTGGTGACTTCCCAGTCTCTTCACTGTTGTAGCTTTGATTCACACCATGCATTGTGTCATAGGGTGAATGTGGTTCATACACAGAGCTTCTAATGTTGTGAACCTGGTTCTCAGAGTGGGAGAACTGGGAAATGTTATAAAGCTGTGGAGAAGAATCCCACAGAGTTTCTTAGCTTAATTATAAGTATGCCCTCCAGGGAAGCCAGAGAGGCTGGGAGATACATCCACAGAGGGGCTGATCATCAGAGCCTGGCCCATGCTATCTAACCTTGCAGAATCTCTCCTCTTTATAACATTAGCCTCATTCAAGTATTTTGCTGTACCCCTGAGGATGTGCTACTGCAGAATGATTTACAGACCTTCTTTTAGTTCTCCTAGATCCACTTTTCTGTGCACAAAGACATCACCTGTGGTGATATTTTATTTGTGCTTTAATAAATAAAGCTTGCTTGGAGATCAGAGGAAAAAGCCAGCCACAACACAGAAGTCATAGAATGTTAGCACATGCCTTTAAGCCTATCACTTGGCAGGCAGAATCTCTGTGTGTTCAAGGCCACACTGGAAACAGAGCCCGGTGTGGTGGCACATGCCTTAAATTCCAAAACTTGTTAATGATGGAGGTCTGGAGGTCTGTACAGATAGAAAGTGACAGAGCTGTGTAGGAAGTGATATAGCTGAACTGAGAGAGTAAATCAGAAGGCAGAACAGCAGCACATATAGACTGTGGGTAGACAGAAAGTAATTCGAATTTGGAAGCTGCAGAGCTGGTGAGGTAAGGTTGGCTGGTGGCTTTACCTATTTCCCTGATCTCTCGAAGGCTTTCACCCTTATATTTGGCTCTGTGATTTTTATTTAATAAGACCACTTAGAAATTCATCTATAACCACTATCTCTTTAGAACAAGCATTCGACCATATTTGCTTCTGTTTATCGCCACTACCCACTTAGTCAAAGTTGTCTCTTGTTACATTCATTTTATGTGGGCTTTAAGCCTATCTGAGGAGTTTGCAATTTACTAAATGGTATATGCTTTTGGGTATGTTCTCTTTTCCAGAATGTTCCATTGCCTCCATGGAAATTGTAATTGTACAAACAACTAAACAGTGTAGCATGGTTAATAAAATAATCTTTATTCCCTTCTCATAATGATAGTATCAGTTCCTCTTTCTCTTCAACTGGCTTAGATATTACAAATTAGAAGGATTAAGGAAGCCTAAAGAATAAAAGAAAATAGCTACATGTCTCCTCTCACTTCTAGTAAGTAAGATCAAAGCAGGAAAAAGAAATGTGGAAATAAACATGATATTGTATACCATGGAGATATCAAAAGAATAATTAAATTAAAATAAATAAGCAAATAAACCAATCATTAAATGACAATTTCAAAATAACACATTGTGAACTTAAATCCATGACTGCCTGTGGTCTGCAGTACAGCTCTGTCACTGGATTAGATTCCACTTTCCTGTCCCCAGCATCCAAGACTGCCACCTGGGTATTGATATGTTGACAACAGTGTGACTCTCTGGAGCTGTCCTAGTCCTGTAAGCCTGTTCGTTTCTGCCTATTCCAATTCAATTAAGTGTGCAGAAGGCTTTGATAAAATCTGTAGGTGCCCTTTTAGAACCGCTCTTACTGATGGTGAAGGCATGGGATGGTATTGCAGCTGTCTCAACCCCAGAGTGTAGGCGAAGTGAGGATGGCAACAATAATGCACAAGCCCTCTGGCAGTGCTAATTCCCAGAAGAGATATACAGAGTTCACCACAAGGTTCTGGAAAGAAAGGAGACAAGAAAAGAATTCAGAAATCCATATGAGACACATTTAAGAGCTCTGCCTAATAAGAGTTACATGAGCAGAGTAGCACAGAAAAGGGAGTAACTCAACAATAGTCATTTTGATTTTTTCTTTTACTTACTGCTAGTTTGTTTACTAATGGAGTGTTTATGTGTCTGTTGTGGCATGCAAATGGAAGTCATGGGACAACTGAAGAACATGGCACTCTCTTTCCATTATGTGTGCCCTGGGGATCAAACTAGCTCATCAGGTTTAGTGATGTTAACCTGCTGAGCCATTTTGCTGCCCCAAGACTAGATTTTTCAAGGATTAAAACTACAAAGAAGTGGAAACATGAAGAAATATCACTGTTCTCAATGGATTTGGAACGCAAAACTCCTTGTTCTCCCTCTGGCATGGAATAAGAAATCTCATAATGTACATGAGACTTCAAAGTAGTAATGGGTTGTGGTGGTTTGAATAGGTATGGCCCCCACCGAATCATTTGTTTGAATGCTTGGCCCGTAGAGAATGACACTATTAGGAGGTGTGACCTTGTGGAATAGGTGTAGCATTATGACTGTGAGAGTGGGCTTTGAGGTCTTATACGCTAAAGCTTCTCCCAGTGTGACACACAGTCTCCTTTTGCTGCCTACGTATCAAGATGTGGAACTCTCAGTTCCTTCTCCAGCCCATGTCTGCCTGCATGCTGCCATGCTTCTCACCATGATGATAACGGACTAAACCTCTGAAACTGCAAGTCACCCCAATTAAATGTTTTCTTTTATAAGAGTTGCTGTGGTCCTTTCATCTCCGCTCAGCAATAAAAACCCTAACTAACACAGACATTAAAAGAGAACCTACTAGTAGGATCCAAAACAAATACTTTATTTTGAGACCTTCCCTTAAATGTTTAAAGATAATCCTGAGAAATGAAAATATTTAATAAATATTCAAGAATGCCCCCCTTCTATAAGTGTATGCATGTATGAGTGTATGTGTCTGTACATTTATGTGCACATTCAGGTGGCGGGCAGTGGTCAATCTTGGGTGTTGTTCCACAGGAGCCATCTACCTTGGTTTTTTGAGGCAAAGTTTCTCCCAGACATTGGCACACTAATTAGACTAGGTTGGCTTGAACCTGCCTGTCCCTGACTCCCAGTGCTGGTATTACAAGCATATACCACTAAGCTTGGCCTGGGATTTGGAGATCAAACTCAGCTCATCATACTTTCAGAGAAAGCACTTTATTAACTGGGCTGTCTTCCCAGCCCTGGGATTTTTTTTTTCATATAAATGCATCAGAAAGCAGACAGAAAAGGAGGAAAACAGAGCTTCTAGGCATAAAACAGTAATACCAGGGGATAAAATTCACCAGAAGTCAAAAGAAAATCAGACAAGGTTGCTGGGCAGTGGTGGTGCACGCCTTTAATCCTAGCAGTCGGGATGCAGAACCAGGCAGATATCTGTGAGTTCAAGGCCAGCCTGGTCTACAGAGTGAGTTCCAGGGCAGCTAGGACTGTTACACAGAGAAACCCTGCCTCAAAAAACTAAAACAAAAACAAAAAGAAACACTAACAAACAAACAAACAAACAAAAAAGAAAGAAAGAAAAGACTGGAAAGAAATCATGAATTTTATCATACATTACAAGGAAATCACCCAAGTAAGACACAGAAGGAAAGGAAACCTGACACAAAAAAGATATCTCTGTCTCCATTGCTGTAACACCAAGATAGTTAACTTGGAGCCACTAAAGTACTGAGGGAAAAGGCATGAGGAGAGGGGCAGAAAATGCATTTCAGAAAATAATAGTGAAAGTTTACCACTTTAAAAACTTATTTTATATGTGTATGTGCATAAGCCTGTTCACATGTGTGGGCATACATGTGAGGGTACACATGTGTAGATGTCTTTCTTTTATTAATTGAGACAGGGTCTCTAAAGTGAACCTACATCCTGCCATTACAGGATAGTCTAGCAAGTCAAGTTGGGTATCCCAGAGAGTCCCTTGTCATTTAAGAATTGGAACTGCAGAGGGCCCTGGACAGTGACTCAGTGTTCATATTCATTCTTGAGCTCGAAACTCTGGTCCTCAGGCTGTCACAGCACAGGCTTCATCCACTGAGCCATGTTTCCATTTGCCATTTTTAATCCAACTTATAAACACAGAGTGATGAAGCCCAGTGAATCTTAGATGCATTAAACAAAAAGAGAAGCACTGGGCACATTACCATCAAATTCTCAAAGCAGGTGATGGAGAAAAAATCTTTCTGGTTTCTGACAGAAAAACTGTATTTCACACACACTTGAAGAACAAAAATAATGATTATTCAGGAAAAGGGATGAAATTTTTCAAGATCCTACTAAGCACCTTTTCCACAAAAATGAATGTTATGAAGTATGTGATTCCTTATAATGAAAGAACCAATTCATCAAGAGGATGGAGCACATACAAAGTGCTCGGGCTCCCAGGGAAGAAATGTGATATAATTGGTGCAAGTGGACAGGATGAAGCCATGGCAGAGACAGCTGCTACTGTAGCTGCAAACCTGAATGCTTTTGTCTTGGTAATTATTAGACAGAGCTGACGGAAAGTCTGTAACACTACAAAAGACTGTCATAATGACCTCAGACACCGTGACACAACCGCTCTATAGAATACTCCACACAGACAGCCCAGCTAAATATATACCATATCAAGTCTGATATGGGCAAAGTCATGTTGAGCTTAAGAAAATTCAATCAGATATTATTAAGTTTATTTTAAAATGCTCAATCAAATACATGAAAATTTGTCACATACCTTAAACAAGAACAAATGATGTCATGATAAAATCATGAGGATATTAGAAAGAGATTTTGACTTGAATGAAAAAGAAAAATGAAATACATCAAAATTGCTAAAATAGAATAAAGGAGAGCATTAAATATGTGTTTAAGATAGTATGTATGACTCTTGACGAGGATACAGATTTGGTTCTGAACAACTACTGGCTCACATCTGTCTATTAACTCCACTTTCAGGAGATGTGATGCTCTCATAGGACCTCCTTTGTACCAGGTGGGCATGTGATACACATACATATATACATAAATACATACATACATACATACACACATATACATACATACGTATGTACATACATGCATACATATATACATATGTTCTTACATATGTACATACATATGGGCAAAGAGTTCATCCACATAAAATAGTTTTCATAAAAGAAAATAATAATTATCCAAATGAGTTTATCCATGTTTCTACCTCAAGAAGCTAATAAAATCCAGATGAACAAAAGCTGAAAATTGAGCCTGGAGAGATGGCTGAATGTTAAAGAACACTTCTGCTTTCACACAGGACTGGATGCTGTTCCCAAGTCAGGGGTCCCAAAATCACCTACCACTCCAGCTCCAGGGAATATTTCTTGGATTCTCTCAATATATCACACACACACACACACACACACACACACACACACACACACACACATGTGCTTGCACACATACACCAATCAAATCAAAATTGCAAAAGCCAAAGTATTAAAGCTGAGGACAAAAAATTAAACAAAAGCATCAAAAGAAATGGAAATGGTGATTAAACAAATACATGCCACAGCATGTGTGTGTGACAGGGACTTGTGCAGCAAGGCAGTCCTCATACTTCTGTGCAGTGGAAGACGATGACCTGGAACTTCTTCTCATCCTGCTCTGTCTCTTGAAAACTAGCATTGCAGTTGTGTGGCCCACATCTGATTGATTTGATGATCGGGTCTTCATGTATGTCAAACATGGCCTCTACAAACTGAGCCACATCTCCAACCACACAGACATTAATTCTTTAGGATCAAATTACTTTATCAATATCCATTTAATTAGAATTTTAAAAAAACATAAATGCTTAGGGTTATTATGCTGTGACAATCATTGCTGGGGTTCATAGGTCTCATACTTGGGTTAGACTATTGATTGTTCCCTGCCCTGGAAACTTGCATCGTGCCTTCCATGAAAACTAGTTACCAAATGAGGTCAAGCTCATGTCCTCCACATCCTGTGCCCAAAGTTCATGATGTCTTCAGCAATAAGGACTGATCTATAATCTCTGAGAGGCAAGCAAAGGCATTAGCTGCAGCCTATAACGTCGTGGAAGTCTTTTGGACAATCATGCCCTTTGTGGTAGTTTTTGTTAAATAATCTTAGGATTTTGAAGTGAACATTTTCAGCCCAGGTAGGTACATTTCATTTAAACAACATAGACATATTTATATACAGACTTACCTGTATTATATGTAATTTGGGGCACTTAATTAATATATGATGCCTTTTGACATTTTCAGACATCCTTTCTGTTATTTTACCTTCATCCGTTTTTCCTTCCCTCCTGTTTTGTGTTAATCCTCCCTCTCTAATCAAAGCTCCTTTTCTGTTTTTCTCTTCAAATCACTCATACCTTGATATGCCCCTCTCTATCCCCTGCCCCATATTTTCCCTTTTCTTCTTTCCTAGTTTCTGGAGATACTCCAGGCTGTAGTTTCACATTTGAAGATTTGACACCATGAACAAGCTGATTAAAAAAATTCATGTTTTTCTTTATGGTCTGAGTTACCCACTTAATATAATTTTTCATTTGATCTTTTCAATTTAATAATTTAATATTTCTTTACATCTGCATAGTATTCTATAATATATAAGTATAACATTTTCATTATCTTTTACTCAGTTGAAGGATATCTGGGTTGTTTCCACTTCCTAGCTAATATGAATAGGGCAGTAATGAACATGGATGAACAATATCTGTAGAGTAGGGTTTCAAATCTTTGAGCATATGCCAACCAAGTGGCATAGCTGGATCATATGGTAGATCTATTTTTGCAAGTTAAGGGTTCTCTACACTAATTTCCAGAGCAACTGGAATTCCAGCTGTAGGAGACGTGATATCTTCTGACCTCTGTGGCCATGCATTTACCCTAACACAAACACACGTGCATACACATAATAAAATAAAAATAGATCTCAAAAAGAAATGGAAGAATGAAGAAAAGAAGCAAGAAATTGACAGATTGGGGTGGGTAAGATAATTGTACCTGAGACTGAGAGTCTGAGTTTGGTACCTAGGAACCACATGGTAGAAGCAAAGAACTGACTGCTATAAGTTGACCTCTGACCTCCAAACCTGCACCATGGCATGAGTATTCCCCATATACAAATAAACAATTACAAATAATAAAAATTGAAAGTTTCTTCATAAAAAAACTAAAAGTAAAGAATTGATCTAGGGTGAGGTTGCAGATTTGGGGACAATAAGATGGCTCAGCAGATAAAAGGGCTTGTTGTTAAGCCTGATGAGCTGGGTTCAATCCCTGAGACTCACCTGATGGAGAGAAGCAATATCTACAAGTTGTCTCCCCACTGCCCCATGCATCCGTCTCTCGTCTCTCGTCTCTCGTCTCTCGTCTCTCTCTCTCTCTCTCTCTCTCTCTCTCTCTCTCTCTCTCACACACACACACACACACACACACACATACACACACACACTGAATACAGAAATAATATAAAAGCCATAACATGGCATATCTGAAGAAGTCTTTGTGAGATGATGAACAAGGACAGTCAGAACAATAAAGAGTAGAATCCATGCCAACAAAAGTGGGACTGTAAGTGGCAAACCTCAGGGATGGACTGGCAAGACAGTTTTAAAGGAAGGAAGAAGAGGAGGCTGATAGAGCAAGAGGAGCCTCTGGAGAACAAATCCCCCTAGTGGGAGGAGGGGAAGCAGAAGTCTCACAGGAAGGTAAATCTGGGGCCTGGTAAAAATAGGGATGTTGTACCCAGATGCCTCAAATCTAGGTTTCTGGTGAGACAGGGTCTACTTTCCTGGTCCAGCCACATATGGTGGTTAGGATTTTGAGTTTGTCATGTCCCACTTTGTTTGGAGGAGCTTCTGTGAGTAATAAGTAAATAATAACATTAACAATTCATTGATCACAAAACATCACCCAGTTAACATGGGGAAGAGGAGGCAATTTTACTCCAGAGAATGGAACATAAGCTAACTACATGTGGGGCTGGATCTTAGATCCAAAGTGGGCTCAAGCAAAGGTAGTAAGTACTGTTGACAGTGTCTTAAATAACTGTCTAGGCAAAGTTCAGGCTGGACTCAGATGGGGTGAACAGGATTGTTACCTAAACTCTATATCGTCCAGAAACCTTATAAAGCAGTTTCCTATTTGTGAAGGAAAACCATTACCTTCCTTATCTGCTGTCTACAGCCAACTACCTCCGGCAAGGGTATCTAGTTTCCAATTTACTCAAACAAGCTTGTAACAGATCGAAGTCCCCATGCTCACTGGAAGCTGTTCTGGCCTGAACTCCACCTCCTGCTGCTCTAACCCCCAGGCTGTGCTGACTCACACATGCTCCCCACCTTTAATTGTCCCCTTAAAACTGGGAAGGCTATTTCTACAATTTTGTTGTCTGCTCTTCCCCCACAAGCCCAGAGACAGCTCCAGCAGTTTGAGTCTCCAATAAACCTTTCTTTCTATGCAGAAGATAGTCTAGTTCAATGGTTTCAGTACTCCCTCATATATATTGGAGAGATCCCTCTGTGGTTAGGAGAGCTTACTTCTCTCTCAGAGACTGGTGCTCAGATCCCAGCACCCACTCTTGGTGATTCACAAATGCCTCTAAATCTTAGTTCAAGGACATATGAATCCTGTCTACATGGACAGCTCTTACCACCACCTACCCTCTCTCTCCCACATTCACATAAATACAATTTTAAAACTACAAAAAAAAATTAAGTACTGTATTCATAATCACTAAAATTGTCTTTTAGTGTCCTTCAACAGATGGAGGACAAACTGGCTCATGCTTATTGTCCTGGTAATTTTTAATTGTCAGTTTGATTCAACTTAGAATCACTGGTGAAGAGAGTCTTGATGAGACATTGTCTAGATCAAGTTGACCTGTAGTCACATCTGTAGGGAATTGTCATGATTACTGTAATCAATGGGAGATAACTCAGCCTGAAAGAAGGTGGTGTCATTTTCTGTTTTGGGACTTTGGACTATATAAGACTGGAGAAAGCTAGATGAGTACTTAGCTGGTGTTCACTTATTTCTCTCTGCCACTGAGTGTGGATATGATGTGTCCAGTAGGTCCAGGTTCCTGCCTTGACTCTCCCCAATGATGGACTGTAAAGGTGGATGTATAAACTTCCTCCTCTAAGTTCTTTTATTTATAGTGTTTTACTAGAACAACAAGAATGAAACCAGGACACATATGTTAGACAGAGAAGACTGTGACCAGGATGCAGATTCCCGCTGCTACAAGTGGGGTGGACCAGTGCCTCCAACATGCTGGCCATCCTGGGTTCTAGGTAGCTTGACTGTGGTCACACGTTAACTAGCTCCACTGTCTTATCCAGCCAGACTTCTGCCATATAGTGTACATGCAGTACGTCCCATAGCACAGGACACATGCAGCACTTTCTAGTTTTTTTATTTCCTGCTTCAGGGCTGTCTTGGTTTGTTTTGTTGTCAACTTGACACCTGTGGGAAAAGGAAACATCAATTAAATAACTGTCTTAAGGATGACTGACCATTTGGTAATGAATAACCAATCGGTGTCCTCTTACCTAGGGGAGATAGTTTCTCCTCTCTCAGCATTCCTTAGTTTCCTGTAGTTCTTTATGTAGGACTGAGGCCTCAGGAGGTTTCCTGGTCCATTTTGCTATGTCTAATGTTGTTGTTGTCCTTGTTCAGTTTATGTTTAGGCAGCCAGTCACGTAATACATTACATTATACAGAGTGAGCAGGTTGTATTTATATATTTGAAAGTATATATGTATATACATATGTATTGCTATAACCAATGAAGAAAGAGACCATGAATTTAAAAGAGAGCAAAGAGAGGTATACAGGAGGCTTTGGAGAGTAGAAAGGGGAGAGGGAAATGATGCAACAATAGTATAATACAAAAATAAAATAAATATCTCTATAAGATTAGTCCCTGGGCAATTCTGTGGGTCATTTTCTCAATTGGCAATTGATGCATAAGGTCTCAGCCCACTGTGGGTGGTGCCATCCTTAGGCAGATGACCTAGGCTGTGTAAGAAAGATGTAACAGAAAGCCAGTAGGCCTAACCCTCTATGATCTACCTTCAGTTTCTGCCATCAGGTTCCTGCCTTGAGTTCTTGCCTTGGCTTCCTTAGATGGTTGCCTTGTTTCTATAAGCCAAATAACAATCTGCCCCCCCAAGTTACTTTGGGTAATAATGTTTTATCACAGTAACAGAAAACAAATGGGCACAGGGAAGTTATAATGAAGAAACTTTATTTTGCGACTTAGTCCTGAAACTTTCTGCTTCCAGACTCCTGATCTTACAAAATATAACACTGTAAAAAGGTTTATCCATCTTGGTCTATCTCTTGAACTTTCTCTTGAGCATTCTGCTTTCTCCCTGCCAAAGTCTGGCGATTAAAATGGAATTTTCTTCAGCATCAAAAAGAATGACAGACTGGGCACACTGCCCAGGTAAATTCCTAAGTGGTAAAATAGTGAAGAAAAGAGACCCTAGATATATTAGACACTACATAATTGCACTGCTTTAAAATTCTCGGAAAGGGTCAGGAATAAAGAGATTTTAGCTATCCATGGTCATTGCTGGTAGGAATGCACAGTACAGAGCCATCTGAGAATCAGTTCTATAGTAACGGTGGTGTTCTAGAACTGTGTTACCAAAAGCAAATTCCACGAACTGTTTACCAAAAGCAAAGTTAGGGATTACATACAGAAGTTGTTACAAAAGTTGTTTATCAAAATTAGTCATTAAACTACTGTAAGTTAAAGTCCTTTTGTTATATAATTGTATGTCAATTTTAACAACTCAACCTACCAGCCAGCATACATATGACCAATGCAGAGTAGAGACAAAAACAGCTGGTGCTTGGTCTTGAACACACAGTGGTTGAGTCCCTTTGAGAAAGACTTTAGACATTTCTATGAAAACATGGCATTCTCTTATCATATCAGCCTAACAGCTGCACTCATGCATGTTCTAGAGAGAAGTGAAAACAAGCATCCACATTGTTAGGATTTGGTGGTGATGGAGGAGAGGAGGCTCCACACAGGGCTGCAGTGCCTTGGATCATTCCTCAGATTTATTAACATGCAGCAAGGGGTGCTGGGTGAAGCGAGAAGTTGTAGACCTGCCACATAAAGCAATGAGTCTGAGGGAAGGAGGAACCTTGTACTCTGAGGAAGTACCCCCAGTTAATATGTGACCTGCTATATAACCCAGGTAGGAGAGCTAGGCATGTGTGACTTGTGGCTTAGGGTACTTGACATGGATAAGGACAGGAGATAAAATCTGGTCGGGCAGTTTAGTGCAGGTGCCTATAAATATTCTTATTTCTGGCCAGAAACCCCAATATATCCTTGCTTCTCTTCAGGTATAAGTACAGGGATGTCAGAAAGGAGCTCTGGCTTCTTGGTATATTATCGATTATATCGATAACATAGAGATGAGTGCCCCATGCAGAACTTACATATGACTGAAACTGAGGGTCACTTGGATACCATATATCTGAGTCATCTGGACTGGACTGATAACTCCCAACTATCACCAAAGTTTCTTTCATACATCCTAGAAACAGCCTTGACTAGTGTCAATGGAACCCCATTTTCTATATTCACTCTTGCTATACAAGATTTCTGCCTTCTTTCTCTCTTAAGTTCCTACTTACAATGCCATGATGCCCTCCTTTCTGAATTCACTGATGTTATGGTCAAAATCATTCTGAGAGTTTATGGAACACAAAATCCAGAAGCCACTAGCTTGTGGTGGCTATGGTTGTAGCTGGAGTTTTCTCCAGTCTTGCCTGGCCCAAGGTCAGGACAAATCTCTCTCACCCGCCAGTCCCATAGTTGCTCAGACCCAACCAAGTAAACACACAGAGACTTATACTGCTTACAAACTGTATGGCCATGGCAGGCTTCTTGTTATTTAGTGCTACTGTCTTAAATTAACCCATTTCTATAAATTTATACCTTGCCACATAAATTGTGGCTTACCAGTATCTTACATGTTGGTACTCATGGCAGCAGCTGGCAGCATCTCCTCCACCTCAGCCTTCCACTTCCCAGAATTCTCCTCTCTGCTTGTCGCGCCTATACTTCCTGCCTGGCTACTGGCCAGTCAACACTTTATTTATATAGATTGATATCCACGGCTGTTGGCTGTTGAATTGTGTAGCACCTTACTATGTATCTCTGAGACAAGAACATCTCTATATGTCCCAAGGACACAATGCTTCCCATATCAGCACAGGCAGTTTTCTTGAGGAGTGAGGCTTGGATAACATGTGACCCATGTAACATGGTCATAGGCTAACACTGAAAGCTGAAAACAAGGAAGAAAGGAGTATATGTTTTGAGGCTGAGAAAATTTTTCCTATTTTAGTTTCTTATTACTTATTTACTTAACTTGCCATTTTTTTTTTAAACAGGAAAACATTAACAAATCAGAGTTAAAGCCTAGGGACTAAATGGAATGTTTACTTTGTAACAAAAGGTAAGTAAAATGCCCATTCCTTTTAAAACGTGATATTCCAGAAAGCAGTGAGAGATGCGGCTTCTCTGTTCAGAATACTCATCATCTCGCTGATTTAATTAAATGGTACATTCAATACTGCGTATCCAGAATGTTATTTTTTGGGGGGAGGATCCACCAGAATTGTTCTAGAGAAGGTATCCTTGAGCAGAAATAAAAACTGAGACAGGGTAGAGAGTCTGTGTGCAGAAAGACACTATGCCAGTCTGAAAAATGATTTTGGTAGGAAATTGGAAGGCATTTCCTTAACAATGGAGGTCAACAAAAGATTTGTCTACATAAGATATTATGAAATAAGAATTGGATTAAATATATCTCCAGGAAGCAATAACAACCATATTTGGCACTGGGATTCCAATGGGGCAGCTTTTTCCTTATAACTCATCTTTACTAATGCCAATGCTTTCCCACATCTACTTCATATACGACTCTTGGGAATACTGATGGCCTAGTCACGGTGCTAGGCATTTTTGTGCTATGTTAGAAAGGTGCCCAGAGAACCCCCAAATGAGATATTGAGGGTGTAATCAAGGTCACAGAAGACTCCCAACCATTTTGCTTTCCCACTCTGTAGGATCACACTGCCTCCAATGTCCTACAGGCATCAGGTGTCCTCTGTGCCTTAGGTACTGTCATGTAATATAGCCAACTCCTACTTGCAACACATTTCCAATTACATTTAGATTAATAACAATGATCTTGTAAAAATGATGTTTACTGCTCCAAGTGCTGTCCTTGGCTACTGGCAGCCTCCAGGCCTAGAAGATGAGGTATAATTATATATGATAGCTTAGAGAGAGAGAAATCGCTGTGGAGTTGGAAGCTAACTCTCTGGAGGGGTTCATTTCTTAGGCTTCTGGAATATTAAGAACTGGAAAATTTCTTTGGATCTTTATTTTCCCACAGCTTCTGCACCACATTGCTTGTTCATAATGGAAGACTTTGATGTATTTGGGTGGCCAAAATTTGAGTAAATTATTATTTTTATATACTATTTAATGAAATTTGAGGAATCTGTGCATAGCCTAAGCTGCACAGCAGACAAAATTGTCAGCCAATGCCCTATTCCATAGGGTCCCCTATCGAGTGCAATTGTCTGCTGATTTCACAGATGCTGATCACTTCTTAATGATCTGTTCATTCATCTGATCACCTAAAGAGCACTGAGTGTCTTTAGTGGTATTTAACGACAAGAGTTGTGAGAGAAACAAGGTGAGGGAGGGAACAGTCCATTGATTCTGGCTTAGAAACCATTCATATATTTTAAGGCCTAATTTTCTACTTTCAATTGAAGCCTTTGAAGTTTTCCCTGTGATTTCCAAGTCAAGAAACAAACCCAGCTCTCGCATAAGAAAAACACAGGAAATTTGTGTGTACCAATGGCCTAAAGAAGAGAGACAGTGGCAAGTAAAGGCAGCCAACACAGAGGGTTCAGGCTCCTGGGAGACCTGTCCTGAGGATGGCAAATGAAGAGAAAGTCCATTCCCAAGCTTTGCTCCAACCTAAGGAGGCTGTCAGAGAAAAGCACTGGCCTCCTGCTGAAGTGAGAGGCATCACCTCTGGAATCAATTTAAGCATCCTCCTTGGCTCTGTCTCTCAGTTAGATGACCTCAAATAGTGGCCATTTCAATATTTAAATCATGAAGGAGGAAAGAAAGACAGGGAATCATGGAGACATGAGAAGGAAAGGAATCTCTTCTCTAGAGTGTTTTAAAGCTCCACCCAGCTGAGAAGCAAGAACCACAACAACAATCAACATGAACTATGAAATTTGCTTACAGAGAGACAGGGTTGCTTTTGTACATAGGCATTCAAAGTAGCAATGAAGCAAGGCCAATAAGCAGCTCTGTGAAGAGGCCATCTGCTGAGACTGAGGACCTGCTACTCCCTAGCACCCAACACCCACATGGTGGAAGGAGAGACAATGCTCCCAGAGGTTCACCTCTGACCTTTATTTGAATACTGTGGCATGTGGTCCCAGTCATAAAAAATAACATGCATATTTAATTAAAATATTATTTTACCTTCTGAACTATCTTATGTCTCCATTACCTCCAAGAAAATAATTATTTTGATTAGTCTTCGAAATCTCATGCATCACTTATGTCTATTATAAGCCACAGTTTATGTACTTCAAAATTATAATTTTGGGGCATGTACAAGTCTGAATACTATCATTTGATGATTTGCAAAGCCCATGCTAGTTTCTCTAAAGCTCTTGAAGACATGAATTCTTCAAATATTATCTAGGCTTTTCCCCTCCAGTGGCTTTGATTCCTTTCACACTGTTGGTTAAATAAAAATACTGACATTGTTAGTTATTTTCTTTTGTCAAACTGCACCCTAATGATTTTCTGCTTAAGTGGAGGTAGCCTGGCACATGCTCTACCCACTACTTCCAGCTGTACTGCAAGGTATTGTCATACCCACAACCAAACACATACACACACAGTCCTGAGCCCTATGCTGAATGAACAACTTCCCAAAATTCTCTTCTAAGTGATTTGGTCACTGGGCAAAACCCCTAAGAGGCAGCCACATTGTGAACAAGGGAGCAGAGGCTGTATTCTGTCTATGAGCACTGCCTGCTTCAAACCTTGCTATCTTTTTTTCTGATAGGCATATACTCGTCACAACCTCTTTACTGGATAATACATTTGACTCTTCTGTTTTTATTTGTCTTTCTGTATGTATATATAGATGTCTGTAGGGTGTTTGCAATGTGCATGTGTGTTAGATGAAAGGAAGCTGTCTCATGTTCTGTTCTGTCACTTTCTGCTGTATTTCCTTGAGTCAAGGTCCCTCAGGAGATCTGGAGCTGTGCTGGAAGCCAACAATCCTCAGCCGCTCTCCTGTCTTTGCTCCCCACCACAGTGATAGATATAAACACACAGTCACATTTATCCTTTGTTTATTTTTTGTGGGGGTATTAGGTAATCAAAACAGGACCCTTTGCCTTGAAGAAAGGACTCTTACCCACTGAGCTTTCTCCCCAACCTTATCTATTGAGACAAATTCTAGCCATGTAGCCCAAGCTGCTCCTGAACTCACAATCCTGTTTAGCTTCCCAGTGATGAGATTTAGGCTTGTGCCACCACATAAAGGACATAATTTTTTCATTTTTAAAATAGAAATTCTTTGTTATAAATGCTCTACTAATGACTTCCTTTTTTATTTTTCTAAAAATATTAGTTCAGCACTAATTTATCAAACATCTACCAAGTAACAAGTTTCTCTTCTGGAGCTGAGGATCCAGCAGTGGAGCCCAAGGACAAAAATTCTATTCATCAATCAGGTTGAACTATAAGACATGTTTTTAAAAAAATGAAGTGTAAACCAAACATTGCTAAGTACTAACAAAACAAGAGAGGAAGGGAGGGACAGAGGGGGGAGTGGGAGGGAGGAAGAAAAAGAACAGAGAAAAAAGAAGGAAGAAGGGAAATAAGGGAACAAGAGGAAAGAAAAGTAGTAGGCAGGAGACATGGTACAGAGTAGCGGGTGGTGAACTGAGTGTAGTCTAAAGAGTGAAGCATCTCAAAGACACACCATTCAATCACCCTTGTACAGGAAATACAAACACACGGAGGAAACCAAGCGCGAAGTGCTGGAATCAGGCACACCAAGATCAGGGCTGGGGAGACCAGAGGTGGAATGGAGAAGTAGCAGAGATTTGTGAAAGACAATAATGAACTGCGTTCATCAGCAGGTTTAGAAGCTTTTGTTGTTGCTTCTCCCCCGACCCCGTGCCTGGGTGTGCTGCAGAAGGAACCCAGAGGTCTGGGTGTGCTAGCTAATCACCACCATCATCGAGCTAAATCCCAACAACATTAATTTATTTCTTTTAGAATGATGTTACAATGAAGTGTGTGTGTGTGTGTGTGTGTGTGTGTGTGTGTGTGTGTGTGTGCCTGTGTGCGCGCGCACAAGTGTATGTACCACAAAACACATATGGAGGTCAGAGGACAGTCTCTGGTGTGAATTCCCACTCCATATCTCCACAGCCCCTTCAGACAGGTTTTCCTTGCTGATTGCCGGACTAAAGGACACAAGAGCTTCTGGAGATTCCATGATCTTCCCACAGTAGCACCAGGGCTAGAGAGAGAATATGTGACCATATCCCAGTTTATATGGGTTATGGGAATCTGAACCCAGGTCCTTAAGCTGGTCCAGCCATTGTTTTCATCACTGAATCACCCTCCAGTCCCAACATGTAGTTCTAGTTTTAATCCCGTTATAGCCAAAGCACTGTAGTTCTGCAGCAAAGAGACTCAATTTTCCTTTTACTGTCTTCTTCATATAACATATATTAATACTTCAAATGCATTTTTGTGCTAGGAGAAACGGGTTTCTACTACACATTTACAATGGCATGGTTTTGACTCAGAGATCAGTCATGAGTTTCTCAAATTCAACTTAAAATATCTGTCGATGCTGGATGTGCTACAGAAGGCTTTAATTCCAGCACTTAGGTGGTAGAGGCAGGCAGATTGGTTTAAGTGCCAGGCCAGCTTGGCCTCACAGTGAGACCCTATCTCAAAGTGCTGCTACTACTATTACTACTGTTACTACTAACAATAATGACTTTCTATTAGGTCACATATCAAGCCAATTGAATGCGTTTCATTTTTGCCATATTTTCACTTTTCCAATCCTTGTTGCCCTACTAAGCTATCTCATCTAGCCCTGATCTGAGCAGTTGTGCCTAGTCTAATTTTATCTTGTTGTGATGTTTTTGGTTGACATCACTGAGAAGCCTGCTCTTTTTAGATGGGAAATGGGGAAGGAATGGATCTGCAGGTATGGGGGAAGCTGGGAAGAGTGAAGAGAAGGGAAATTGCAATTGGGTGCATTCTATGAAAAGAGAATACATTTTTAAAAAGACAGAAAGCTAATGTGTAATCAGTCCACTGTCTCCACAACAGACAAGGATGATTTTTTCTGACCTGTAGTCATTGTCAATTACATAGTTCAATACTTTTTTTGGTGTGTGTGTGAATTGTGCATGCCATGGTGCACATATGTAGCTCAGAGGAAAACTTGTGGGAGGTGGTTTTTCCTTCTCTCATGTGTGACCCAGGGATTGAACTCAGGTCTTCAGACTTGGCAACAAGCATCTTTATTCACTACGGTGTTTTGCTGGCCCAGAACCATATACTTCAAATGCCAAGATGGTCATTATATAGTGGAGCTGCACACATACAAACCTCCTGAGGGACTAGATCATCATTATATTGATATTGTGCTTTCATTGTTTCTAGTCAAAGAGACAGAACTTGCCCTTTGCTGTTTTCCCCTACAATCTGCATCTAAAACATATTTTACTTACCTTTATTTTTATGGTAATAAATATTTCTAAAGCCAGGAAATTTAGGAAAAAAAACTTAATTTGACAACAACAACAACAACAACAACAACAACAAAACCCAAACAAACAAGCAGAAAAACTGAAACAAAATCAACAACAAGAAGACAAGAAAATCAAGTCTAATTAGGGAACAAGCCCCATTATTAAAGTTCCTTCCATACAAGCAATAGGACCTGAGTTCAGGTCCCTGAAATCATGTGAAAAGGTTGTGTGGTAACACAGGTCTCCAATTCCAGCACTGGGGAATTAGAATATCCCTGGAACTCTCCAGTACAGCTAAATTGGCAAACTCTAGGATCAGTGAGACACCCTCTCTCAAAATATAAGATGAGGAAAAACAGCTGGTGTCAATTTCTTTTTTCCCCATATATGCACAGGTATACATGTGCAGCATCTATACACAAGTGCACACAAACCCAAACTACACTGCACAAACAAACCATAGTTCCACCATGTCCTGGACACAGGGTGTCTTTATTCATACCTAAGCTCCATTTCACACTACCTTGTAAATGTCACAGAGGTACCGTCAACTCCATTTTCCATGAGTAAGTACTCTAAGATGTAAGGGAGATGCCTCAGTGGATAAGAGACCTTGCTGAAAGAGGTTGTGAACCTCAGTTCAAATCCTCAGCATCTCAGAACAAGCCAGGTATAGCTTTATGAGTCTGTAACCCCAATGATGTGTATGGGGAGCACAGGAGGCTCGCTATGATTTGCTGAGTCCCAGCCTAGTTCCAGGTATAGCAGAAGACACTGCCTCAAGTGAATAAGGTGGAGAGTAACAGAACAGAATATATAAGGTCCACTTCTGGCCTCTGCACACATGAACATGGTGTACACACCTATTCACATATGTGCATATGACATAATCTCAAACAAATATAAGTTAATAAATAAACTAGTTAATTAAAAAGTGCCAATATGTTGCTTTTGAAGTCTCACAAGGAAATACAGAATCAAGTTCAAACACACTTCCTAACTCTTGTCTCAGTGACATTCATTACTTGCATCTACTGAAACATTTAAATAGCTTTTGGTAGCAATCTCTGCTTTCTATAAGTATTCTATGTACTGGGAAATAAGCCTATTATGTAGGTTTGTGTGTTTGTTAATACTGCATACTTTAGGTATTTTCATTACATTACAGAATTTATTTTTTCAGTTTCAATGAACCCCCAGTATGCAGATTATCAAGTAACAATATGGTGGATTTAATAGTGTGCCAACACCCTTCAGTTACAAAATGGCAAAAGTTAAATTCAGCTTGGTAAGTTAAATTCAGCTTGGTCTGCCTGTACCTGCCTTTTCCACAGAACACCTACTGGCTCGCACACCCTCACCTCTACTTCTGCCCTTTGAGTGATAAGGCCAGGAAAGCATTCCCTCTGAGCTGAGTTACACATTGATAAATATATGCTCAAAGATTTTAAAAAAACAAATAGTCATGATTTTTCATGATATATAATTAAGTCACTTATCATACCTAATCACTATATGAGTGAGATGAGAAATAATAGGGAGAGAAAGGGGTAAGAGGCAAATAAAATCTTATTATGCAAAATGAGTTCAGAAGGCTGTGACAGGCTTTATGAGATTTATGAGCAGAGGAAAAGGGTTTGTCTAATTTTGTTTTGGATGAACCCTTGATCTGTCCTCACTTTACAAAGGAATGGAATATTTCAGAAAATGAATGTATCTTTAGATTCTAATATCGCCACCATGGAACTTACCATGTGTTATGACCTTCGCCTACACTGGAGGTTTTCATGATATATGCTCTGTCAAAGGAAATTCAGGAGACCCACGGAGCTGATAAATTATAGTTAAGTGATTCAAAGAGTAAATATTAGGTTCAATGCCTGATTGCTTCATATTTTAAATATTCCAATGCCTCTTGCATTACTGGTCCAGTGCAGAGTACTCACTATTTACCAATTGCAGATTGACACAAATACCTTGGAACCATCATTTAAAATGTGTATTGTCCTCCTTAAAGTAATGGGCTTTTAATGATAGTAATACAAAAAAAAATTTGCCTTTGTAGGCTGGGGCCATGACTGTATTCAGAGATGCTGACTACAAAGGACATTTCTTTCCAGTAATTGCATGATTTTTCTCAGTCAGTGTCTTTCTCTGAGTTAAACTAAGTTAAGTTAAGGTTTTGGGGTAGAGGCAACATGCTGTTTGTTTCCTAATAAAATTGGAAGTGATTTTAAGGATACAGATTTATGGGACACAAATATACAAAGAATGTGATTTGAAGAAAATTGATGAAACTGGCAAGAAATCAATATGAAAGATTGAGATTAGAAAATGTGGGTGGGGTGTTAGGGAAGTCAGGATTCATAGCTGTGGGCTGTGACCACGACAAACAGGGGTCGATGGGAAGCAGGGGAGGCTGAGTTGCTCTGTATGGAGGATGCCATTCTTTTATTTATCTTTCTATTAACGAGTAGAACAGAGTAGGTGGTGGAGGTCGGAAGACAGGGACATTTGCACAAGGACCAGTTTCTATACTCTCCATGAGCCACTTCTCCAGTGAAGTGAGCCAAGTGCTGAGCAACATGATGGAAATGGAGCAGTGCTTGTGGGCTTTAGATCTGTACCTTCCTGTTTCACAACACTTTGGACATCTTAGTCTTAGTTTGTTTTCTTGTTTTGGTGACAAAATCAACATAAGGGAGGAAGGGTTTATTCCGAGGCTCACAGTTCAAAGAGCAGCCATCTTGGGGGGGAAGTCAGGTGACAGGAGCTTGAAACAGCTGGTCACATGGCATCCACAGTCAGAAAGCAGAGAGTGACCAAGGCAGACTGGTGCTCAGCCAGGGAACAGCGTCACCCAGGTAGATGGGTCTTCACTCCTCAACACAATGTAGCTAATCCTCACAGGCATGCTCAGAGACCCATCTTTCTGGTGGTCTCAGGTTCTGTTGACAACTAGCACTAACCACTGAAGTAGACCTTTCTTAGTAACCATGTACTCTGCCCAAAAGCAGTATTACTCCAGGGGAGTGCTGCCCTGGGAATCTGGAAGCATGTGGGCTTTCTTTATACAGATCAGCTTTGCCACTGACAGGTACAGTAAGTTTTGAAAAGATCCTAACTTCTTTGGAATGCTGTTTCATTCTTCCTGAGATTTTTTTTTTCTTTTTGGATGTATATTCACAGCACTAAAGGACCACTTAGCACAATCTGGCATTGTAATTAACCCACAGAAAGCACTCTGTTCCCATTCCTGATTATAAAACACAGATGTCAGAACAGTTTCAACATTTCTCCAAACTCAACATGGCTGGTGGTTCCAGAATTAAAAAAAAAAAAAAAATGAAAGAGGCTCGGTCAATGTCTCCACATCAAGGAGAATAAGAAGTAAAGATGTTTAGCCCAGGCAGGAAGGCAAGGAAGCATGAAGACTAACGTGGGAGAAGCCAGTTGACAGAAAAACTAGAAATGCTTCTCCAAACTGGGCTACACTTAGCAGACAGACTGTGGACAAGACCCTGCCTAATACACTAGTACCAGAGATGACAGACATGATGTAGATGACCTACATGGGTCATGAGACTGGTGGCTCCAGCTTTCAGATTATGCTTTCCCCAGTTCAAGGTCTGCTTCCATTCATAGATGTGGTGGTTTGAATAGGAATGGCTTCCATAAGCTCATATATTTGAATGCTAGGTCATTAAGGAGTAGTACTATTTGACAAGAATTAGCTATAGCTTTGTTGGGCTAGGTATGGTCTTGCTGGAGGAAGTGTGTCACTAGGTAGAGACTTTGGCAATTCAGAAGTCCAAGCCAGGCCCAGTGGCTCTCTCTTCCTGCTCTCTGCCAATCAGGATGAAGAGATCTCAGCTACATACATCTTCAGCACCATGTCTGCCTTCATGCTACTGTGTTCTTTGCCATGATGACACTAGACTAAACTTCTAAAACTGTAAGCAAGCCCAAATTAAATGCTTTTCTTTGTTAGAGTTGCCATTGTAATAATGTCTCTTCACAGCAATAGAACACTGACTAAGACACAAGAGTGGCCTTTTCTTTCTTAATGGACTGTGTCTATTTCCATTACTAACTGTGAGTCTCTGGTGCAGTTATTCTCAGACACAAGAATCTGGACTTCAATCTTTGACTAAGCATGGTGACCTCCACAAGAGGACAAGTGAAGTCCAACCCATCACTTACCCATTATTGGTTTCAGTCATTTCTTCAGAGTGGCCTGAATGGTATAGGAATGGTATAAGTCCCTTCTTAGGAGCCAGCTACTTCTCTAGCTGTCATCAAGGCCTCAGCCTTTATCTTCCATAAGCATTGGACTCCTAGGGAAATTCCAATTCTTTCAGGCCCATTGTTTCAGTAGTCTGATATCACAAGCATCTCTCTTTAAAATGTCTTCTCTCCTGCCAGTATAGCTACACACATGCTTGTAGAAGGACTTTAATATGGATTAAGCAAATATGCTTTTTAATAGGCCTTAACTAATTGAAAAGAATATATGCTTGATAGCAATGTAGATTAATGACATGGGGATATTACACTATGTAAAGAATAGAATTATCTATTCCCTTGTCAGTAACTTAGCTCAGCTATAAAAGCAGAAGTTGATAAGAATGAAAAATAAATGACTACTTTAAGTGTCTAATAAAATATAAAGTTATATTTGCAAGACAGATGTTTGTTTTAGTTCACAATTTTTAAGAATTTGATTCTGTAGGGTCACTTTTCTCCATAGCTTAGTAAATGTAAACAATTTATTAATAGAGAAAACCTGAACACTTGAATGTTCAAATTTACATGGTAAATAGAATTTATGAAACTATTTTTTTTTTTTTTTTTTTTACAATCTACTCCCATCAAATCCCCAACACTCCTCACAAAAAAACATTTTTAGGGAGCTGATGCCAAACCATTACAGGCCCATTAAAGGAAATGTATTTCCCTCAGAAAGGCAGAGACACCTTAAGACATGCTAAAGAGATAGGAGAAATAGTTATTTTTTTACTGAGATAATTTGGTTTTCCTTTCCAAAATGGAGATGCCATGTGGCTGTTAATTCAGCCTACTTTTCTGAGTCTTCAGATGAGAATCGGTCAGAGGACCAGACAAGATAAAAAACATAATAAATGGGGGCAAGTCTACAATGGACACTGCCTTAGATAGGACTTCTACTGCTGTGAAGAGACACCATGACCACAGCAACTCTTATAATGGAAAACATTTCATTGGATCTGGCTTACAATTTTAGAGGTTTAGTTCACTATGCTCATGACAAGAGACATAGTGGCATACAGAGAGACATGGTTTTGGAGGAGCTGATAATTCCACATCTTGATCTGCAGGCAACAGATGGAAGCTGTGATCAACACACTGGGCATGGCTTGATTATATATTGTTAATATCAATGGAGAGAATAAAAACACTACCACAATTTGAGTTGAATTTGAAGTAAGCATGATTTTTATTTGGGTATACCCAAGAGGTGGCCAACAACTGCCTCCAAAGTCAGGTTAAAGAGAACAGACCCAAGTCTACCTCTTGGGCCCCTTTTAAGTAGTAAAATCATGAGTAGTTTTACAGAAGAAGGGACACAATGGGTCAACAAGAAAATTCAAATAAAAAAAACTTAAAAAAATTCATGTGATCACCACCATGTGAAGGGGAGGGGTCAGGGAGAGTCTGGGAGGGTCAGAGAGGGTCAGGGGTGGTTAGGGTATTCTCAAAAAGAATTCAAGGTCATGAGTTGGGGAAGGTCAGGTTCCAGGAAACAGAGCTACTCAACTCTCACAGTAAACAGAATTTACTTTTAGAAATATTGTACAATGGTTACTGCCTTTAAAATAGAAGCAGGCAGGTTCCTCAATATGACACCTCAAAGCCCACCTCCACAGTGACACTTCCTTCAACAAGACCACCCCTACTCCAACAAGGCAATACATATTAATAGTTCCACTCCCAATTTGCCAAGCACTCAAACTTATGAGTCTTTGGGGAATCCACCACATTCCATGTCCTGTCCTCGCCCCCATAAACTGGTAGCCACTCTGTAATGCAGAAATTTACTAAGTCCAACTTCAAAAGTCTCCATAGACTGTAACAGTCTCAAACTTGTTTAAAAGTCCAAATTTCAAAGTCTCTTCTGAATTTCTTACAATCCCGTTACTGTATCCCTTATAAAATCAAAAATGAAAATCAGATTACATACTTCCATCATACAATAGCACAGGATACACATTACCATTCCAATAGCAAAAGAAGCATAGGGAGAAAATAAATACTGGCCAAAGGAAGATCAAAAACAGCTGGGCAATCTCAAAACTCTGCATCTCCATGTTTGCTACCAAAGCTCTTTTCCAAATTTTAACTCCTTTCAGCATTGTTGACCGCACCAGTTTCTTTTTCTTGGGCTGGTTTCACTCACTTGTAGCAGCTTTTATTGACAGGTATCCCAGGACTCTAGCATCTCCAACATCTTGAGGTCTCCAAGGCAATTTAGGCTTCAACATCCCAGCTTCATGCAATGGCCTCTCTGGGCCTCCACCCATGGATACCCCTGTCACACACCTGTCTCAGTGGTTTTCCTTAGCTGTGGTGGGAGATTCTATAATCTATTTCTTCTATACTTGGCTCTAACACCAGAACAAAGTGGTCAAAGTTGTTATGGCCTACTACTTACTGAAGCTGGAACATGGCCACCTTTTTCAAGTAGATCTTCAGCAGCTTTCTTTTTTCCATGGTTTCCTCCCCTACTAAGTTTGGCTGTACTGTGCTTGAGTAAGTTGGCCTCTGAGTCAGAGATCTGCAACCTTTTGCCTTCTGAGTACTGAGATCAAAGTTGTACACCACCATGCCTAGACCTAAGCTGTTCTTTAATTTCTTTTCACAAACTGGAAGCTTAGCAGGGTGGATCTTGCCTTGAGGTTACCACTCTCTTTATTCCATTTAACATCAGGCTTTTCTTTAATCTGTTTTTCTCCTTTAATACTAGACTTAGGTACATTCTACCTTCTAGTGAGCCCTTTCTTCTCAAACTGTACATTTTGTATTTTTACTTGTTCAACTTGTTCCTCATTATAAATCTTCAAAAGAATGAACACTGATAACTGCAAGACAAAGTCAATGCTAGCCTATTTTGAGATTTCCTCTGCCAATGGAATTAATCCAAAACTGTTTACTTTAACCTAAGGCAGACTCTTAGAACAAGGGCAAAAGGCAGTCACATTCTTCACCAAAATATTACAGGAAATTTCTAGGCAACATACTAACATTCTTATCCACTTAAACCTCTTGATACACATCCCCACAGTTCAAATGACCCTCAGCATGACTGTTTTTCATTCTCATACTATTATGGCCCATTAAGCAGTGCTGAAAACATTTCATTGCTTTCCTAACACAAAATTCCAAAGTCCAAATTTCCCCAAACAAAATTCAGAGTTAGGCCTATAACAGCAGTACTCTAATCCCTATTACCAACTTCTGTCTTAGTTAGGGTTTCTATTGTTGTGAAGAGACGTCATGATCACAGTAACTCTTGGGACTGGCTTACAGTTTCAGAAATTTAGTCCATTATCCTCATGGTGAGAAGCATAGTGGTATACAGGCAGACATAGTGCTGGAAAAGGAGCTCAGAGTACTACATCTTGATGTGCAGACAGGAGAAGGAGACTGTGTGTCTGCCACACTGGGCATAGCTTGAACATATATGAGACCTCAAAACCTGTCTCCACAGTGATACTGTAGCATGAATCTTAAAGGGTCTTAATAAAACCAAACCCGGAGGCCAGGTATTGGGGTGAATGCTGGAAGATCAGAGAAGCAGAACAAGACACAGCCACCTCACCTCACCAATTCCTCAGCTGATCCTGTTTCCTCAGACTGGAAGCTTCTGAGTCCTCATCCAAATGGATCTCAGCTAAATTGCTGCTCACAAGCCTAAAAGCTTAACCAGCCTAGTTCCTGGTCCTCATGCCTTATATACCTTTTTTCTCCCTGTCATCATTTTCTGGGATTAAAGGCTCTTGTTACCACACATGGCTGTTTCCAATGTGGCTTAGAACTCACAGAGATACAGACAAATCTCTGCCTCTGGAATGCTAGGTAGGATTAAAGGCATGTGTGCCACCATTTTCTGGCCTCTAGATCTAGTGGCTGTTCTGTTTTCTGACCCCAGGTAAGTTTATTAGGGTGCACAATATTTTGGGGAACACAATATCACCACAGTGATATACTTCCTTCAACAAGGTCACATCTACTCCAACAAGGCCATATCTCCTAATATTGCCATTCTCTATAGGTCAAACATTCAAACACATGTCTGAATGGTGCCCATTCCTATTCAAACCACCATACTCATTAATTAAGTGGTCTACACTTACAGATGTTTGTGGAATGCTTTTAGCATACTTGGGTGTTATAGAAATATTTACTTATTTAAGGAGTTTACTGGAACTGGATGAAAGGAGACTTTGTAGTTTATTAATAGTTCTGCTCTGTCCTTTGCTCCTTTAAAGAGATTATATAGAAAATGACTCAGTCTTGAAAGAAAATTCACATGTATTACAGTAGAACATATTAAATCTGTGTTCTCTGATATTCATCAGATTTCTATTTGTGTTTATGAGAGTTACAAGACTCTTGGCATTCTTACAAAGAAGTGATGGCATTTTTGGAGGTTTGAGGAACCTGCACAGTGCCTGTGTGTTGGGAGCAACCGGGACAATTGCTATGTGTCAGGAGTCTGAGCTCACTTTCCTAAACCAGATGAACTGGCCTGACAGAAATAAAGACATTCTAGAGCACACTTGTGTCTCTCAGTCTATCAGAAGATTGAAACAACAGACCACAAAGAAAGGGGAATTTCCCTAGGAATCTCATGCTGAGGCAAGGGAAAGATACTAGCCAATGGGTAGAGATTACTAAAGATTTCACACAATTCTAAAACAATGTCAGACCACAATGGCAATGAAACTAATGATGAATCAGTGGAAAGTAGGACCATAGCTTGACCAAGACTGCTTAGTTGTGCATATCCCTGGCCTCTGCTTGAACTTTAATCTCACCAGTACCCCAAAGATGAACTGGAGTGGGTCACTGGATCTCTTTGTCCCTTTTTCTAATGTGACCAAAATGAATCATCCCCTCCACTGACTCCTGTGACAAGGGAAGACAGTGCAAAGTTTCCCCCATTTCATATTCTTGATGAGACTATTTTAGGTCTGATGAGTATTTGACATCCTTGATGAAGAATCCCGTGGAAAATTATCTAACTCTATTTTAGCAATCAAAGGTCAAGGTGCCCCAGCTAATCATCTTGGTTTCTGTTGTACTTCCTGCTTGTGCAAATATTCTCTTCCCTCCAGCTAACTGCTTATCTTAGTGTCTGTTAGAGGATTGCTTGTACAAAAGCTTCTCTTGCAGCTGTGAGAAAGATTATGGGATGTGAGTTTTATCTTTAAGATCCCCTTGTTCTAAGTGCTTAGGGCTACAGTTGGGCCTGCAATACCTGAATGTAGTACTAGCTGGTTGTACTAAAAACTTTCAATTGGCTACAGACTATATCTGCATAGTGTTCTCTGTTGAGCTCTTTGTAACATTCCTTTAAAAAAATTACAGAATTACCAATGTAGCTGTAATTTGCTAAATGAGGAAAGGTGGCCAAACTTTACTTCTTGGAGTATAGCCTGTAATCTTAAATTCACTAGCCACGTGATAAACAAAAATAATCTTTATTATATATTACTCTTCCATACATCTGGGGAGCAGCTAGTTAAAGACAGATAAAGTGAGATGTCTTCCCAGAAGTAGCTTTGTGGGAGAAGTTACACAAACAGAATTGGGGAAACAATCACATGTTTTAATAACTTCTTCCAAAGTTGGGCTTGTTTGGAAATAAATATATAAGATTTTTCTTTAACTGTATGTACTTGGGATTCTCCTCTCTTTATAATGAAGTACAGTTAAAAGCTAAACCATTTTCATCTGTTATAGACAAGGATAAGATAATTCGATTTGAGTTTACAGTAAAAGAATGGCTAACAGGAATGTGTCATCACTTGACATTCCCACAGACACTGTCATCGATGAAGTTCGTGATCATGAACTTCACAGTTACTAGGAGCCAGGGAGATGATCCAGCAGGTAAAATGATGGCTGTCAGACCTGGCCACCTGAGTCTCACCCTAGTCCTCTGGACAAGAGAGAACAGACTCCTAAAAATTGTCATCTGGCCTCCACACATGTAGTATGGCACATTCACACAAATTATTTAATTTAATTATTTTAAAGTTAAGAACATTTTAATTGAGCTACAAAAGAAAATCTCCAAAGAGTCTTTTATGTAAGTTTATAACAATGTTGGGCTGCATTCATACTTATTTTCAAGCAAATATGGCTTACTGCCTCACTTTACATGTTAATAATGTACAGTCAACTTAAAATTAACTAGTGTGTGTGTGTGTGTGTGTGTGTGTGTGTGTGTGTGTATGTGTGTGTGTGTGTGTATGATGGGCTCACACTCATCCCATGTCACCTTTGTGGATGACCATCTTACAAATGATCTCCTTGCACTTGATTCAGGAAATCGAACTCAGGATGCCAAGCCACTGAGCCTCCACTAGTCTTAAATGCCATTTTTGCTTGTGTGCCTTCTTTGTGTGTCTTACCATGTGCACTTATATGTCTCTGAGTTGCTTCTTGCAGCTGAGATTCTCTTTCTTCCAATCTACCTGCATCTCTTATCCTAGGTAGCCCAGGCATCTAGGATATTTCCATCTTCAATCAATAACTCTCCCTGCCTTCTGCCTTCTTCTGCCCTTTCCTATACCAAAGTGACATTAACACTAGTCCACACCACCCTCACTAACTTTAATTTGTTAAATTAGAAGCAGCACATTTTTGTGACCAGCTGTCCCTAGTGCCAGTTCATTGTACTCCATGTTACCCAGTGTTGGACTTAATGATCTGAAGTCAAGGAAGCTAACCAATGTGCATTCTAGAAGGGAATTTATATTTTATTGGCTTGTGGGCTGACTAGGCTTAGACCAATTAGACATAAGCTGTAGTCATCTGAAAAGGGGAACCCAATTGAGAAAATGCTTCCAGAAGATCAATAGGGTATTTTCTTAAATAGTGGTTGATGTACATGGGCCTCACCCACTATGTATGGAGCCAGCTCTGTGCTAATAGATCCAGGGTCTGTGGTCCATGTTCCTGCTGGAAACCATGTAGAAGTCTATGATCCATGTTGTGGCTAGCTGTTATAAACAAGGAAGCTTCTTTTGCAGTGGAATCAGGGATTGAAGACTCATAATTGAGAATGAGAGACATTGAATGTGTCTATGACAACACTCACCCCTAGGGAAAAAAAAGAAATAGTCTAGACAGGAAGCCATTGAAGAGTCCTTAAGCATTGTAATAAAGATGTTGAAGTGTAGCTCTTCCCTGTGATGGCTTCTGGTGGGGGTAGGGGATGAAGAAAGACTTTAAAGGCTGGCTACTAGAAATTTGACAATGCTCCAGTGAGTATATGGACAACACAAACAGGACTTGGTGTATTTTTTTTTCTTTTTGAGGGGCACACAAAGGTGGTAAGGTGGACCTTAGAGGAATGGCAAGAGAATGTGATGGGATGCATTGTATGAAATTCCAAAATAAAAAAAAAATATGCAGAAAAAAAGGAAAGAAAGAAAGAAAAGGAAGCAGGCACAGCAAGCACACGAGCAGTCATCTTCTATGGCTTCCTCATCAGCTCCTGCTTCCATGTTTCCACCACAGTTCGAGTTCCTGCCTCAGCTCCTCTCCATGGACTGTGATTCAGAAGAGGCAAGCCAAATAAACCATTTCCTTTGATCACTTTTCATCATGGCACTTCATCAGAGCAATAGCAACCCTAACTAAGACAACTGATAACATATTGATGAATGAGACTCTATTAAACTACGCTTGCTTGTAGTTTAGACTTAGAGGTCCTAGGAAAGGGCTTGTTATTTTATCTGAAGTCAGGGAAAAATATAATAAAATAAAATGACTTAATTTCTTATATATGTTAAGTGCATATACATTTCTTATATATGCTTATCCATCAAGAACTACAAAGTGATAAAGAAAAGGAGGTCAAATGTCTAGGAAAGTGGCCAACCTGAGTATTAACAGGCAACGCCTCAGGAAATAAAGACCAAAATTGTATGAAATATGGTTTTCTGTGTTAATAACCTCCAGATGAATCAGATCAAACAGGACTATCTTTGTATATCAGAATGCACAAGTCCTAATGTATTCCTTGAGAAACTGACACTTCTATCACCTGCTGTAAGGGAATAAATAGGTGTGAAACTGGATGACAACTTGGAATTTCTGTGAACATGGGATAGCACAGGACTTGATTATTATTTGCATTGTCCCTGAAAGTGTTACTCACACATATATGCAATGGAAAGAAATATTTGTGTTGAATTTGAGAAACAAAATAAAAATACACATTTATTAAAAAGGTAATGACCAAATAAGTGCTTCCTTTGGGATGTATTTTAGTATTTTAGAAATATGAAATAAGTGTTGATGGGTTGTTGAATAAATGAAGCATGAAAAGTGATGCATAGTGAAGAACCAGCTCTTAATTGTCCCTACTTCTCTGTGTGTGTGTGTGTATTTTGAATTTCTTTCAATGCAGTCTAGAAGATCAAGGCTAAGCTAACAGTGATGGTGTCTTACCAAGGTGTGAGCTTGGAGTTCTAAAATGAAAATTTTGTTTTACTTGTTATGTTTTAGTTTTTCATAAAATGGATGTATTTACTTATTTTCTTTGTGCTCAAGTTTATCAAATTGCTTAATTTGCCAATCTAGTGTAGAATCTTTGTGTGTTTAATCAAAGAGATTAAAAATAAAAATATTTTTGGTTGTGAGCCTAGCCTTTAATGGCTGAAAAAAAATATTTCCATTGACTCACCAGTTAAGCACAATGACTGCTTTTGGAGAGGACCCTGGTTTCATTCCCAGCAACCATGTAGTAGGTCACAGCCAACAATAACTCCCGTTGCAGGGAACCAGATGCCCTCATCTAACCAGCATGGACACCAAACATACACATGATGCATATACACACATGTAAGCAATGCACTCAGACACATGAAATAAATAAATACTGAAATCCAATGGTTTAGGAGAGTCATGATTATTAAATAAATTAAACTTCCATAAATGTTTTAGTTTGAGAAGGTGAGTATCTGTGTAAGCCACCTGAAGTTCTTTGGTGGTTTCCTAAGAATGCAGACACAGATGTACATACACATTAGTTTATAAATGTTATTTAAAAGTTATATTTAGATACTGGTACTGAGTATGAATGGAAACTTGAAATATATAAGGTAACATTTCTGTATTTGCTTTTAAAGCAATACCCATATTCATATAACAGGAAAACTAAGATGGTCTTTTGTGCCAAATTAGAAATCATATCAATTAATAAGAAATATAAGTACCAATTTCTTTTTGAGCTGAGGATCAAACCCAGGGCCTTGCATTTGCTAGGTGAGTGCTCTACCACTGAGCCAAATCCCCAGCCCCTAAGTACCAATTTTTTTTAAACACATAACACCAAGAAATTAGACTGAGAGAATTTAGAATAGGCTACCATGATTTCCAACTTGTGGAGCAATAACTGTTCAGCTCCTTTGGTCTAACTTTGGATTCATCACAAGCTGACATTTTTAGATGTTATTAAAATGTCATCAAACTGTGGCAGCCATTAAACCAAATGTCTTTGAAATGGATCCAACTTCAAGTTCCCTGTTCACTATTCATGAGGTACAGGCCTGTTCTTTGGAAGACAACAATTTCTCCTAGATTCTAGGAGAGAATGGGAAGTTTTAGAAGTCAAGGGTTTGTGAGGCTTAGATATCATCATGCAAACAAAGACACAAGACTTCACTGAGTGCTAAAAATTACACATGTGAAAACATCTTTGCTTATATAACAGACACTACTTCTCTATGTAGGATGTATATTCTTCAGTAATTATATTTCAAATTTGTCTGTTGGTGTAAATTAAAAACAATCAACTAGTCTTTAAAAAAACTTCCCTGGTAGTCTGATTCCTTATTCTTTGTCTAAATTCTTCCAAGAGTTTAAAGATTTTGGAGTTTTAATAGCAAACAATTCTTGATAAAGTTATCAGAATTTCTTCTTTTTTTTCTTGACAGGTAAAACCTTTATATTTAAAATTATGTATGTGCCTATATGTCTGCTGTGGGTATGTACACATGAGTGCTAGTGGTGTAAGAGGGCAGAGGTATTGGATCCCTCTGGAGCTGAAAATATAGACAATGTGAACTACCCAGTGTATATGGTGGGAATCCAACCTTGGCCAGCAAAAGATATTAGTACGTTTTACCCCTAAGCCATCTCTTCAGCTGCTATCAATAGTCCCTTATACAGAAGTCAGAAGGCAGTAGACTGATGTCTACAAATAATAAAATCTTGACAAGATTTTGCTGAGCCAAGAGACAGTCCTTTGAAAAATGAAGGAAAAAGAAACTATTTCCTGATAAATAAAAGATAATGGATTTCATTACCTCATCTCTGTTCTCTAAGAAATGTGAAGATGGGCCCTGCAGGTTGGGATTGAAAGCAAATGGGCAATATTTCAAAGCTACATGAAAAATAAGGAGTTCCACAACAACAAATAGCAGAGTGATCTACAAGAGCTGTGATTGATATGGGGATTATTTATAACTCCAATGAGTTTTTCATGTGTCTCTGTGTGATGTGCATTTGTGTACTCATGTGTGTATAGGTACATGTGTGAGGGAGTGTGCATGACTGTGAGGGCTCCACACTTGATGTTAGGAGCCTTCCTCACTCACTATTTACTTTATTCTTTGAGGCAGTCTCTCATTTGAACCCTTATCTCACAGGCATGACTTATCTAGGTAACAGCTTGCCCCAGAGTACCCTGCCTCTAGCTGTGAATCCAGCACTGCTCCTCATCATTTAACTGGGTTCTGGGATCCAAACTTAGGTCTTCATACTTGCTGCTTGCTCACCAATCGTGTTGACCACTGAACTATCTCCTCACCCCAATTCCAATATTTTTATTTTCCATGTGGTTTGAGACCAAAATTAAAACTTTTTGATATAAAAGTCATCATTATTATAATTTCAGTTTGTAGTTCCATATATTTTTCTGCATAATTCAAGAAACTAACACATTTAGAATACTACTAGCTAATATTTTAAGCTATTTGTTACGATAGAAATTTATGCCTTGCATTAATGAGATGGCACAATTCGTAACAGAACTTGCCACCAAGCATGACTGCCTAAGTTCAATCTCTAGAACCAACATGGTGGAAAAACAGAAGAAAGTGCTAGTTTGTTGTCAACCTCTGGAAGAAGTAACCCTGATTGAAAAGATGCTTCTATCAGATTGGCCTGCAGAACATTTTTCTTATGAATGATTGCCATGGGAGGACCCAGCCCACTCAGGGTGTTGCCTGAAAAGATTAAGAAAACAGGCTGAGCATGCCAGTGAGTAGTATCCCTTTATGGTTTCTGCTTCAGTTCCCTCTTTCAGTTTTCCCTCCTAGGCTTCCTTCACTATGACTGGGACCTATAAGGCAAATGAACCCCTTCTCCCCAAGTTGCTTTTTGTCAAGGTGCTTATCACAGCAATAAAAGGCAAACAGGGAGAGGGTACTTAGTCTCATTAAAAGAATTTAAGAATGGACTCAACATAATTTTAGTGAATAAAAGAAAACCCCCAGCACAAGCAAGCTGCAGTTACATGACAAAAGAAAATTTAGATGAGGAAGAGGAAAAGCCCTGTGGTTTGAGTTAAGAGGTCAAGGAGGGCAGAAGAATTTGCCACGTAACACTCTGGTCAGAAAGCTGTCTACCTGTCATTGCCTATATTGCAAGTGCTCTGATTGGCTGAGGTTCATCTTTGTTACAAATATAGACTCACATTTGTTTAGAGTTTACATACCAGATGAGGTTGTAGCTTACTATACAAAAATCTCAAATATTGATGCATCCTCAGGCTAATTCTTCTAACAGTGGTGGAGGATCTCCTTTAGTATAAAGGAAGGGGTAAAGGAAGGCCACATGATAAAAATGCAAGTTGTTCACTTTCAGAGCCTGGTGTTAAAAGAGAGATTAAGAACTCACACAGCAAAGTCTGGAACATTAAGGGAGATGAGCAAGAGGGCTTATAGCTTATGAGACACCAAAAGTTAAAGGGATAAAAGGATAGATAGGGCCCTGAGCCAAGGATACCAGACTGGCCCCACTCTCACCCCCACCATAAGTCCCATAAGCCCTTGAGGAACATAGTTAAGGTATTGTGTTCCTTATATTCTTTCTTGAAATTCATCAAAATTTTAGAGACTAAGTGGAAAAGTGTCCACCAATTGTAAGAGACTATCCTTAGGCTATCGCATAGACAAGGAGCAAAATATAAGGTGCCCAGGAAAGAGTATATTTACATATTGGTGGTTGTGCAATGTAAAGTCCCAAGCTGGTTATGTAAATGTGATAGCAAAGATATTCACCATCACCTAAGATACCACCAAGGTCAGAGGTAGTGATATCAGCCAGAGACTACCAGCCAGTAGACTGTCAAGGTCAGCAGCTATCAAAGCACAAGTTAGGGATGGACAGAAGGTGACCTCAATCACTCCAAACTTAGTGGGCAGCTCATGAATGGCTCATGAATATCTTCCTGCAACCAGGACAGGGACACTTAACCTCTCTAATGCCTCAACCCTTTTAATATAGTTCTTCATGTTGTGGTGATCCTCAACCATAAAATTATTTCATTGATATTCAAACTGTAATTTTGCTACTGTTATGAATCATAATGTAAATAGCTGGTTTCCCAATGGTCTTAGGCTACCCAGGGAAAGGGTCATTCAACCACCAAAGGGGTCACAGTTCCCAAGTCGAGAACCCCTTGTCTGTGGGGGGGCATGGAGAGAGCATGTGGGTCCTTTATTGGCTTGGCCTATGAGGACTTGTAGCACCAACCAAACTTAATGGAGATGACCTTATCCTTTGTTCAGTTTCTTCCATGGTCCTCTAAAGCTGCCAGACAAAGGAACTCAATGTTCTTTTCCTCTCTTGCAAACCCTCCACTCTCAGAGTATGGAATGATTCTGTTTTGTCACTTTTCCTTAATTTCCTTCATTTTCCCTCAATTTCTCACTTTTCTGTAATAATTAGAAATAAATCCCATTGCTTCTTTGCTTACTTCCATGAAGGTCCAGGTCATTAACCTCCATTCATATGAGAAAATGAACTCAGAACCACTGTCCCAATTTACTCTTTGAAGTTTGGGAGTATCCTACATCACAGGTGTTTGGGTCATGCACATCTGCACTGTGAAGACTTGTTGCTCTCAGACCTCTGCATTTTTTTTTTTAATTTTTGAGACAGGGTTTCTCTATGTAGCTTTGTGCTTTCCCTAGAACTAACTCTGTTGTCCAGGCTTGCCTCAAACTCACAGAGATCCACCTGCCTCTGCCTCCCGAGTGTGGGATTAAAGGCATGCGCCATCGTCAGCACTGATAGGCTGTATGATGTCAAGGTTTGCATGTGAAGCATCCACATATGTTCTGTGTTAGAACACTTAGCTCCCAGCCAGTGAAACCTTTTGGGAAGTGTGAGCTAAAGGATGAGTCTGCATAGACTGATTGACTGATACCTTCACTGACTATGCAGAGTGTAGAATGATTCTGATTTGGTAGCTTAGTTACAATTTCTTACTGGATGCATTTAACCTTCTAAAGAGCCATTCCTTGATCACCGCTGTATCAGACATACCCTGATAAACAAATAAAACTTTTCAAATAAATGCAATGGTGTTCACCAAAAGGAAGGACTAAATATGTCATCAGTTAGCATCTAAGACCTACAGTTGAAATTCCTCTGCCCTTCTATAACTACCTACTTAATATTTCCAACAATGTATTCTTAAAATGCCTTGATTTATAGTGTTCTCTTTTTCTGTTAATATAAAAACTGTATGGAATTGCTTCCATACTAGCACATTATACTTCCAGAGATCTGAATTTGTGTTCCTAGGAGATAGTCACTCAGAATTGACTTCAGAATAAATTGTGATTTATTCACTTTAAAATGAAAGCTTTGACTTAACCCCAATGGAAGATGATAGAGTCTTTAAGAAGAAAAATGTTTTTGTAGGAAGTAAGTAATTGGAAGTGGTGGGGGATGCTGGAGGTTTATCACTCTGGACCTATTTCCTATTCACTCTCTTCTAGTTTTCAGATCAATGTAACCAGCTGCTTCCTCCTCCCACTACACTGGCTTCTCTGCAGTGATGCACTGTATATCTTGAAACTATAGGTGACAATAAACATTTTCTTTTAAAAATTGAGTTTGTTGAGATATTGTATTTCAGCAACAGGAAAATCAACTAATCTACATGGGAATAATTCTCCATGCTCATTGCTCACCCTTACCCTTGAATAGCAATGGTGTCTATAGAAGAAGGAGAGATTGCTAAAGAGGAGCCAGGTGATGAGGAGGTGGCCATTGAGCTGGACAGAGACAAAAAAGAATGAAACTTCCTAATGTCTAGGCTGTACATTGCTATAATGAACTTCCCAGAAAGCACCAAGTTTCAAAACACACAGGAAGTCCACACTTCACCACACCCAGGGAAAAGTCTTTAACTGGGATAAATTTAATAATTTAGGACTGTGGTGCATTGTCTTTCCTCAGGAAAAGATACTTCCATTCTAAAGGTAAGGAATGGGCTCAAAAGGACATTGGACAGCTTGAGGAAAGTGTCATCCAAACTGATCCCCAAAGGAGAGGACCAATGTCATTGATGATTGAGGGTAAAAATCTCATGGAATATATGTGCGTAGACATAGAACATACTTTGCAAGATGCTTCAAAAATCATACATTATAGCACATTGTTGTGGAACGCTGGCCTTGGGCATGGCATGGTCATTACCTCCTTGAATTCTTAGCAACTGCAATTTTTCAAAGTAGATCCATACAAAATTGGACCATTAAGTTTCCATCATGGAGGAGAGGAAGGGCTCATGATGCCATGTCTATATGCAAAGATTTATGGTCAGCTAATGGATGCTAGAAAGAGGGCCTCAGGAGATGCCAGGGCTTTATAGGCAGTTAATGGTTGCTGAGGAGAAGTGATTATGAACTATACCCCTCCCAGGAACTGATAGTAATTAACAGTTAAGGAAGAGAGGCGTTTTTTCCAGGGTTATATAGGCCTTTCTTTTGCTTGTAGGTGATGCCTTATTCATGCTCCTGTGAAGCACCCTTACTAAACTTACTGGTTCCTTGGCTAGAATAGCTTCTTTTTTTTATATCATTGGTACCCTACTTTATTCATATCTTCTCACAAATGTTGACAGAGCAACTATATAAAGTACTTTCTGTAACTCTTGGCAAAGTGTCCTAAGGTCTATTCTTCTTCTTATTATTACTAAGTAATATAAATGAATGCTTGGCACTTAGCAATCATCATTTCAATGAAAACACTTATTATTCCTGCCTTCTTGTTTTCTTGTTGGCTCTTTTTATTTGGTAGCTATTCTACTTTGCTTTTTTGTTACTACAATAAAACCCTCTGACTCAAAGCAACTTTGGAGAAAAAGAATTTATTTGGCTTACACTTTAGGTCACAGTTAATCACTAAGAAAAGTCAAGGCAGGAGCTGAAGCAGAACCCATGGAGGAAAGCTGCTTACTGGCTCGTTTATTGGCTTGTCCTCATCTAGCTTTTTAAAATAGCCTTGGCTTACCTGTCCAGGTCTGGTGTTGTCCACACCCACATCAACTATGAATCAGAGACATGGCCAGAGAGAGGCCAGTTCGATCTGTTCGTTTTCTCAATTGTGGTTCGCTTTCTAGATGACTGTACATTGTGACAAGTTAACTGTAAAAGCTAAGCATCACAAGTGCTCAGCTTAGCTGCATAGCTTGGAAAGTGGAAGTCTGGAGAGCCAGATGTGCATAACTAATTCCCCCTTTCTTCCAAGAAACTCATATGGATCCTTAGTGACTCGTTCATTCACGCAGTCATTCATAGAACATTTCATTTAATGAACATTTATTTGTACATGGTATGTTCTAGACTCTGCTGGATATATGTAGCTTGTGTAAGTCTTAAAATAATTGGCCACGTAGGATTGCACCGTGCAAGTGATTGATGAGAAGGGAGAAGCTTGTAGCAATTCATTGAGCACAGCTACCCTGGCATTGTGTTGTCTGCTGTGCTGTTCAAAGCCACAGCAGGAAGAGTTAGTCACGATTTATAAATAAGAATCTAAAATCTGTGAAAGGTGATTAGTCTCTATAGCATTCATGTACATGAAAGCTTTACACTTTCTCCAAACTACAATTCCATCCTTCCATGACACCCAGTCTGAAGGCTGTGCTGATATAGATAAGCTTGGCAGTCAGAGGCAGCCTGTGAAGTGACTGTTCTTCATCTGAAATGGAGATTCCTGTGTATTAAATAGCCACTCCTTGCATTATTGATCAGTGTGCTGGGAGGCTGATTCAATTTGGCATTCAACATTGCTGTAGAAGCCAGACACATGGTTTTCTTGAGTCTAGTGACTGCTTTTGAATAAGCACAGCCATAGTTCACACAGGGTGTTAGCAAACACTCAGCTGGATGCATGAAGGTGTGGATGCTACATATGAACTCAGTGAGTTCAGTGAGTCAGCATGCCAGTGTCAACATCCTGGGAATGGGAAGGGGCTGCTCTGTAACTCTGATGGGTTTCTCAAGCTGTGTATATTTTTGTTTCTAGTTTAAGTTTTGTTTTGTTTTTAAGATTTATTTATTTATTATGTACACAGTATTCACAGTATTCTGCCTGCATGTGTCCCTACAGGACAGAAGAGGGCACCAGATCTCATTACAGGTTGTTGTGAGCCCCCATGTGGTTGCTGGGAATTGAACATTGAACTCAGGACCTCTGGAAGAGCAGTCAGTGCTCTTAACCACTGAGCCATCTCTCCAGCCCCTAGTTTCAGTTTTTTCTTTTCCTTTTAATTAATATTTGAAAATGTGTAGAGTACCATTTCTTTGGATCTGTGGTGAAGCTTACTTTCTTTTCTTTTTCTTTGTTTTATTTATTTATTTTTTTAGAACTTAAACAGTTATTTATTATTATTTTACGTGAACAGGTACTTTCCTGAATGCACTAACTGTGCATCTGGTGTCTTGGAGGCCTGAAGAAGGTACTGGATTCTCTGGAACTGGAGTTACCTGTGGCTATGAGCTTCCTGACATGAAGATTTTCTTAACTAGTGAGCCATCTTTACAACCTCTTGTGTTTTGAAAAGTTATTGATTTACATCTGCATGTGTCCTTATGTATCTACATATGGAAATACATGTGTCAGTGTACACTGAGGCCAGAAACCAGCATCAGGCATTCTCTTTTATTACTCTCTGCCTGCTCCTTTGAGGCAGAGTTTCTCTCTGAACCTTGAGTT
The DNA here is from genome assembly GCF_903995425.1 of Onychomys torridus. NCBI lineage: Eukaryota > Metazoa > Chordata > Mammalia > Rodentia > Cricetidae > Onychomys > Onychomys torridus. Next base: position 75,123,903 of record NC_050453.1, read on the forward strand.
TCCTTTTTCTCAGTTAGGCTGGAAGCCTGCAAGGCACACTGATCCTTTTGTCTCTGCCCACTGTTGATTCACCCCACCCTAGGAGTTGGGTCACAGGTATACAAGCAATGTCCAGCTTACTTCATGGGTGCTGAGCTCCAAACTCTAGTCCTTATGAGTATGCAGCAAGTACTCTTAACTGCTGGGCCATCCTTCTAGTCCCAAGACTTCTTTTCTTGGAGTCTGATGGCTGAGGATGTGTGCCAAGTGGAACATTGCTAATGTTACTTTTTAAGGCAAGCATTATTATTTATCTTTCTTTTCTATAAAGGCCACTGGTGCCTACGTGGAATTGCAATATTTGCCTCTTGATTTAGGAATGATTTTTATTTGGTGATTCAGAATCTTAAGCAATTCTGTGGCATTAAGTTTTTGGTAGTTTATTTTTATACAGTTTAGTGACTTCTAAACAATATTCAGGTAAAAACTACTATCAGAATTTTCAGTTTATTTAACAACTTCAGGGGAAGACTGCTGTGGTTCTGGTTTTCTTGTCAGATACTTCTCCTGAGTCTGCATATTCTCTATATTCATATTCTCAAAATAATTATTCTATAAAAATAATACTTGAGGCATTAATGAATAAATCATCAATTTTCCTTCTTTTAGAACAAGTTGATATGATTGATGACCAGTCACAATGACAGGAACATTCAAGGCACACATATCCCTTCCTTCCTTACCACACTCTCATCAATGAGGGCCATTTTGACAATAGGACAGTTTCAACCTTCTCTGGACTTTCTAATGCTGCTGAAAGTTGGCTTTCACAACCACTGTTCTGTGTCTCGGTTAACTCAAGCTTCTCTTTCCTGTTATTGTACACATGATCTGTATTTTAACTTCATTAGTTCTTGAATTTGTAAACTATCATTATGTTACATTTTATTTATTTATCACAGAGAGAGACAGACAGACAGACAGAGACACACAGACACACAGAGAAAGACAGACACAGAAAGAGAGCATGTGTGTATCACAATACAAATGTCAAAATCAGAGGACAACTTTCAGGAGTCACTCCTTCCACAATGTTAGTCCTAGAGACCAAACTCACGATGTCATGCTTGGTGGCAAGTACCTTTGCCCACTTAGCATAAATGAGTACTTACTTAGCATAAATAATAGTACTGCATGTCCACAGGCTGCATTTATTTTTTGCTGGTTTTCACATAAAATATCTCCCACATTTTTGTTGATCATTATTGGTTGTTTGCCTTTAAATATCCCCTGAGTCACATAACATGCCCAGGAGATTTTTTACAACTGGCAGTCTATAATCACAGGATAATCAAGAGCAATGCCTATAGGAGGATTTTTCCTGCTCGTCCGTTTGAGGTTTCATTTAATCAGAAATCCCTTTTGTGTGATTTGTGTGCATCGAGCTTTCTTTCCTCTTAGGGATTGCTGCATGCTGCTTAGAGAAGCCTTGCATGACATCTGCAGCTATCTGGAGGGCTTTGATCTCCACTTGTATCTCTATATATTCTTTTCCTCTGCAGTTTGCTACCTTTTCATGTTTTCTTGAACTGAAGTTTTGTTTTCACAAATTTTCAGGGCTGTAAAGCCTAAAATTCAGGCACAATATTACTTTTGTAATGCCTATCTGTAAATTCTGTGCTTTCATGTGCTTCCTGCTTGTAGCAATGTTTTGCTTTGTTATAAACTTCCCAACTTTATCTTGGGAAGCTTTCACTACCTAAAATTACTTTAAAAATCAACTTTCCATTAATGTCTCGTGAAAGTGGTGTGTAAAAGGTACCCAAGGGTTAGGATTTCTTGTCAGATACTTGAAAATACACGAGAGCATACCTACATGACGCAATACTATTCAGTCATTTATTCTTTCTTCCAATAGTTGTGACTGCTTTAGAAAACTCTCATAAAATGATATTAAACAAATATTTATTGTCCTCCATCATAGACTGGTTGACCCAGTGGTCATTGAAAACCTGATAGAGGGAGCATGTGACAGTGGACACAAGGATATTTGTGACTACATATTAAGGAAGTGCTTCCAAATGGAGAAACATGGGGTTCTCAGTATGTTTTGTATTGTCTTTGCTTTGTGTATTTTCTGATAATCGTGAACTGGTATTAAATGTCAAGTATTTCTTTTTATTTATTATTTAAATAGCATGCAGAATAATGGATTTCATTGCAACATTTTGTGCATGTGCTGTTTTGCTTTGCTCCTACAGGTTTCTTGCCCTCAAAGATCCCTTCATGATTGGAATCCAAGTGCAAGTGCACCTGTGTACCTAGATTTTTCATATGAGATGAAGCATACAGTATCTGTCTCCCCCATGATCTTCTGTTCTCTCTACCCTTCTCCCTTCATAGACATTTTTACTGCAGACACATCACAGTGCTTGGCTTCCTGAGTTCAGCTTATTTCACTTAACATAATGATCTTTATCTCTGTTAAACTTTCTGTAGTTATGGGAATTTCCTCTTTTTGGGGGTGGGGGGTGATCAAAGTGCAATTGCTCACATAAACACATTGTACCTACCTTTGCACTGATAGCCTCTTAGGCTAGGTGGATATCTGGTTTATTGTAAATAGTGACACAATGGTTAAGAATGTTTGATATTTTTAATTCTGTAGATATTTAATTACTATTTATTATTTATTACTGTCTGCTGGCTTGCACATTAACTGACCTGATTTTTCTGTTTAATTTATTTTTTTTTGGTTCTTTTTATTTTTTTATATACTCTATATTGTACTCCTCACAATGAAATATAGTTGATAAAATTGTTTCTAGTTCTCAGGCTTTCTCTTAACTCCTCTTAATAGTTTGTTTGCAGTGAAGAAGGATTTTCACTTTGTGCAGCTCCATATGTCTATTCTTGCTTTTTTTTTTTTTTAACTTTTAGAGTCCTTCTCAGACATTCCAGCTTTGTAAGATATTTTGAAGTGTTTTAGAATTTTTCCTCTAGTAATTTCAAGGACACGGGCTTACATCAATTAATTTAAATCATTTTAAATAGATTTTGTACAGTGTAAGAAAAATAATGTAATATCATTCTTCCATATATGGCTATCCAGTTTTCCCAGAGCCAATGTTGAATAGGGTATCTTTTCTTTAATGTGTGTATTTGGCAATTGTTGCTATGAGCATCTGGTACTCTGCCTTACTTTATGCATTTGTATTTGTGCTGGTTCCACGTGGTTTTGTTTTGTTTTGCTCTAATCTCAAGCTAGGCATTGCAATATCCTTAGCCTCATGCTTTCTGCTTAGTTTGGGTCTGGCTGTTTATATCTTCTGGCTTATTTGGATCTATGGAGATCACAATCATGCGATCCTCCCTGAATATAAAGAGGTGGCTGAACGTCCTCACCCTTTTCTGCCTGAAGACCTCACATCCTTATAGGAAGATCTCATCTCACCAGACAGCCCATTGCCTTTGGAAAAATTAAATTTGTAAGTTTTCTCCTTTTACATTTTTTCCTTTCTAAATATTTATTTATTTATTTTTAATTTTTAAAAATATTTTTATTCCCCCCTTTTAAAATTATATTTGTGTTTTAATTTTACATATCAGCCATGGGTTCCCCTGTCCTCCCTGTTCCCGCCCCCACCCCCACCTTCCCCCCAGCCCCTCCCCTCTATTCCCATCTCCTCCAGGGCCAAGACTACCCTGGGGATTCATTTAAACCTGGTGGATTCAGTACAGGCAGGTCCAGTCCCCTCCTTCCAGGCTGAGCGAAGTGTCCCTGTGTAAGCCCAAGGTTCCAAACAGCCAGATCATGCACCAAGGACAGGTCCAGGTCCCACAGCCTGGATGCCTCCCAAACAGTTCAAGCTATTCAATTGTCTCACTTATCCAGAGGGCCTGCTCTAGCTGGGGGCTCCACAGCCTTTGGTTCACAACTACAATCGACCACATACTTGGCCACAAAGCAAATCTCAACAGATACAAAACAATTGGAATAACCTCCTGTGTTCTGTTGGACAACCATGGTTTAAAGTTAGATTTCAACAACAGAAAAAAACTACAGAAATCCTACAATCTCGTGGAAACTGAATAATGTTCCTTTTATATTAAATTAATTTCCATGCTTGACAACTTCTCCACATCTATTTAGTTTCTATATTTAGTCTAGATAAGAATGAAACATATTTTATTCATCCTCAGGAATTTATGTTTGTACACTGTAAGCAGACTATATAAATTTTCCAGGCTGACTAGTAAAAAGGGGGCAGGAGTGAGAGAAGTATGAAGTCCACTGGAAAATAGTCCTGTGTCTGACAGGACAGTAAAAGGTGATAGAAAGTAAAGGCGGGGTGAGAGGTGGATGGGATTCAGAGGAAAAAATGTCCAGATTTTAAATGTTTGCCTTAAAGGATTCAGAACATATCATCATGAATTTTCCATGACTCTTGAACTTAATTTCATTCTGAATATATGGAACTTGAAGGAACAAAGTTTTAACCACCGGTTTGTAGCAGAGAGAAAACTCCTGTTCCTTTTATTGCTTTTGCCAAACATAGTCATTCAAGAAAAACAAAACAACAACAAAAAACCACAACAAAGCATAGCAGCCTGTACACTGTTTTCCACACAAAAGATTGAAGGGAGAGAATTTGGTGGGCATTGAAGATGCTCAGCACATAAAGTATTTCCAACCCACCATGAGTGATAGAAGTGGGCAGTAACAACGGTGTCCGGTTATTTCCCTCAAAGTTTGTGAAACATTTCACGTTTGGTGCTCAATGGGATACCAAGGTAGACTGTTAACATTATCGAGGGGTTGATAGGGGTAATGTGGAAATAAAGGAAGTCCAACAGGCATCTCCAGAAGCAGAACTGTTCCTCAATCAGAACAGCTGACAGCCACAGTTTTTCCATAGAAGTCAGACTGTGTGCATGTGGTGTGTATTGGGATTTTATAGGATGTCAAAGGGGCAACTTAGGAGCTTGAAAGGTCCATTTTCTCTTCAGTTCCCCTGCAGTCAGGAAGTGGTGATGCCACCAGATACAGTGTGTGGATCTCCTTAGCAGAAGCTTCCACAGGTGTGCTCAGTCAAGTCAACTTTCCCATCCAGAGCTTCTCAATCCACCTTAAGCTTGTACATCACTAACCCTTCAGTTAGTTGGGCAAGATATTTAGTAAAGTCAAGGACAGACACAGAACAACATGGCAAGGTGTCTGAGGAAATTCCAGACTTGAATGACAAAGTGGAGTTCCTCCCTATGCATTTTAGAGGAAGGGGTAGCTCCATACCATGTGGTTGCTGGATAGTCTATATTCCATGCTCCTGTCAGGCAGCCTCTGATTTCTGGCTATTTAAAGGGTAGTGTCCGTGACCTATAAGCAGCAGCATCTGTGAAGGTGGGGAAAGTAATAATCTAGAAAACAAGTTGATGAAAGAGCTTTACATAATGCTTTTTGAATAACAGTTTTGAGTTTGACAATCAAGATCTTATCTGTGGTAGTGAGCAGAGCTTCAGTCCAGAAGTCTCCTTGGCCCACAACACTTGAGAGGGAGGGAGTTAGAAAGAATGAAGGAAGATGCAGTCACTGGGAACCATGGTGGAAATCAGGATGGAAATCTGTAGTGGGTAGCCATTCCGGAAAGCTTTGATCTGGAAGTTCCAACTCCCATTGAGGCTTCGGTAACTGTCCCACCTACAAGGCAGGGCCGAGAGAGGACGCTGAAGACCCAAGATCCAGATGCGAGGGCTCTCTTGGTTCCTGGACCCTGGATGCTGGAAGTAGACCGAGCAGAGTTTTCCAGAGTACACTGCCAGACTGTGCCACACCTTTTGCAGACCCTGTTGCCTATCCCTTTACTTGTAAGTCACCCCACAAAATAAACCTCCCTTTTAACTATGTGGAATGGCCTTAATAATTTCACCAACAGAAATCCCTGGTGAGTGAGTCAAAAGTGGAATGTGAAGTCCCCTTTCTCTTTGTGGTCCCTTGGCCACCAGCCCACAAGGAAAACGGGAAAGAAGTGGCAGCAGAGAACTTTGGACGGCCTGTGAAGATGGTGGAAATAGATTTCTGGAAGACAACTTCAGTGAGGCAGCTCAGAGTATAGAGGATATATAGGATTGAAGTGGTAGATGGGGCAAACCCTAATTTGCATTAGGTGGCACAATCCTGTCATGTAGCTGGATTAGTAGCAGTATGGTCCTTTGAAAATAGAGAGTATTACTTAATTACAGTGTGGGCAGCAGGGAAAGAAAGTTTGCAGGAAACTATGCCAAGAATCATCCTTGAGATAAGTCAGGCATCCAGGCCTAGAGACAATCTCCAGATAAGGCTAGGTAGAGTGCAGGAAGCCCCCGCTGATGAGGAAGGGAGTCTTACATGCTGTACTGAACCTAGGGAGAGCTGCTAATCTATAGCAGACTGCAACCTCTGACCAGGGCCTCCCTACATGAAAGGAAAGTGCTACGAGGGGAAGACCATTAATAAGAGACCAGAAAGTAGACAGGTCCCTGTTAGAAGCCCTCACAAAGGTGGGCCATGAATCCCAAATGAGTAGCCACAAAATGTGGTAACCTGGCATCACAGATAAGTAGCCTGATACCCTGTGACTTGACCTCTGGACCATAACTGCCTTGATTTGCATGATCCCAATTTGCCTGGCTCTGATTCTCAGGCAGGGATTGCATAACTGGATATTTCACATACAGTAGCTATGATAACCTGTACAATTTGGACTCTATTCTTTCTCATGACATGAATAACATGCAAGGAAATGCACACAAAGAAATTCAGCCTAATAGAATGATGGAGATGCCCCATCTTTTTAGCCTATTGCCTTATGATATTGAGATACTCTAGTCTAGTTATTGCTCAGATACCTTTTCACCCAGTATAATCAGAAAACTATTTTTCTTATTCTGATCTGAAAGAGAGGTTCATTTAACAGTTACTCAGTCAGTTACTGTTCTCTAGCATTATAAACCCAGACTTCAATGTGGAAGTTACAACAGGCAGCTGCAGTCACTCCCATCCTTTCTGCTCATATTCTTCCAGAGAAGATACACACCATGCAAGGCATACACATCTAGTCTGGGACAGAATTTGTGGCAGGGCTGATGGCTGTGTCTTTAGAGATGATTCATGCCCAATGTCCATCAAGAGCGAAGGAAGTGAAACTATACATACAAACCACTGAAATTCATACTCTAAAATAATTACTCAAAAATGTTAACTGTTGTAAACAAGATCAGGTGTAGTCACTGAACCACTGTTTACTGGCATTTAAAGTGTTCTGCCAAATTTTTTTCACAGAGTGAACCATCTGCCACCAGCATTGTCTCATTGAATGATCTGAATTAGGCACTTTTGAGAAATAGGAACAAAGAAGATACTACATACATTGATGAAGTGAGACTGCTAATTGAAGGTATGAGGTCTGAAGTAGTTAAAGATTAGTAGGCAAGGGAAAAAAGAAAGTGAAAATTATTCATAATAAGGATACAAAATAATCAATTGAAACAACATAGTAGACTCAGATGTTATATTTATCAGACAGTGACATATTTAAAATATGTTAGAATTGCACTTAATATATTCACAAAGCTAAGTAACAACAAAACAACTGGGTGAGCAAGATAGTTCAGTGGGTAAAGGCTCCTGCTGAAAAGCCTGACAGCTTGAGTTCAGCCACCAAGTTCCACATGGTAGGAGAGAATCAACTCTGCTCAGTGTTGTCGGCTAACCTCCACACTAATCTTTTTAGTTTAAATGAAAAAGATTGTATACATTTATTGTATTTGATATTGTATACTACTTCAACATTTAAGTTCTGCAGATTACCAGTCATCCCTTTCTACTCCAGTTAGCCAAATGCATTTTCCTACACAGCATCATTTCCACTTTGATCCCCTATGTACATGTGTGACTTTATGCATCTATACATAAGATCTACAAATGATGTAGGGAAAATACAGCATTTGTCCTTCTGAGACCAGCTTAATTTATGTTTGTCTCCAGTTGCTGCTTTGTTGGAAATGACATAATGCTGTTTATTGTGGCTGAAAAAATCCACCATCACAGCAGATTTCTTGCTTTAAACGGCTTTGTGGAAGATGGGAGTTTCTGAATTCTTTACTACCAAACAACAAGACGAAATGCTTTTCTCTGACTTGGGAGAGCTGAAGTATTTCTTTATCAGCAAGTTCGAACTATAAAACAGAACAGCACATTAAGGAATACCTTTTGGACAGGTAGAAATGAACTAGCTTGGAATGTGAATGGACATGAGGTTTGATATGTACCAGAAAGAAAAAGTATGGTGTCCTGAACATCAAGCAGCCGCATTCTTCTCTCTTGAGTCGCAGTCACTCTCAGTAGCAAGAAAGAGGGGTGAGACTTAAAAGCAGACCCATGTGGAAGCAACTGTGAGAAGTGATAAGGCTTGCTGGGAATGGCCTTAGGAGTGAATTCCACAGAAACATCTTCCATGCCCAGTCAACCAGCAGATGGCTACAGCTTTAAATATGTTCCTGACTCATGCCTTCCAGAGTACCATATCCACACAAGCTGAGATGATTTAAATTTGATGGGGGTTATTTTTTATTTATATTTATTTTTTATTTTTTGATTTTATAATTTAATTTAATTTTACATATCAGCCATGGATTCCCCTGCCCTTTCCCTTTTCCACCCCACGCCCCTTATCCCCAGCCAAATCCTCCAGGGCAAAGACTCTCCTGGGGATTCAGCTTAACCTGGTAGATTCAGTCCAGGTAGGTCCAGTCCCCTCCTCCCAGGCTGAGCAACATGTCCCTGCATAATCTTCAGGTTCCAAACAGCCAGCTCATGCACTAAGGACAGGTCCCAGTCCCACTGCCTGGGTGCATTCCAAACAGTTCAAGCTAGTCAACTGTCTCACTTATCCAGAGGGCCTGATCCAGTTGGGGGCTCCTCAGCTACTGGTTCATAGTTCATGTGTTTCTATTAGTTTGGCTATTTGTCCCTGTGCTTTTTCCAAACTTGGTCTCAACAATTCTCACTCATACAATCCCTTCTCTTTCTTGCCAATTGGACTCCTAGAGCTCCACCTGGGGCCTGGCTGAGGATCTTTGCATCTGCTTCCCTCAGTCATTGGATGAGATTTCTAACATGACAGTTAGGGTGTTTGACCATCCTATCACCAGAGTAGGTCAATATGGGCTTTCTCTTGACCATTGCCATCAGTCTACAGTGGAGGTATCTTTGTGGATTTCTGGGGACTTCTCTAGCACTTTGCTTCTTCCTATTCTCATGTGATCTTCATTTATCATGGTCTCTTATTCCCTGTTCTCCCGCTTTGTTCTTGATCCAGCTGGGATCTCCTGCTTCCCTAAGCTCTGTTTCCCTTAAAACTTGCCCTTCATTACCCTCACTCACGTCCAGGTTGTTCATGTAGATCTCATCCATTTTTCTGTCATTGGGGGATCCCTGTGTCTTTCTTAAGGTTCTGTTTTCTAGGTAGCTTCCCTGGAGTTGTGAGTAGCAGTCTAGTCATCTTTGTTTTACATCTAGTATCCTCCTATGAGTAAGTACATACCACGTTTGTCTTTCTGAGTCTGGGTTACCTCACTCAGGATGATTTTTTTCTAGATCCATCCATTTGCCTGCAAACCTCATGATGTCATTGTTTTTCTCTGCTGAGTAGTACTCCATTGTGTATATGTACCACATTTTCTTTATCTATTGTTCAGTTGTAGGGCATCTAGGTTGTTTCCAGGTTCTGGCTATTACATGCTGATATGAACATAGCTGAGCAAATGCCCTTGTGGTATGATTGAGCATTCTTTGGTTGTATGCCCAAAGAGTGGTATAGCTGGGACTTGGGGTAGAATGATTCCAAATTTTCTAAGAAAGCACCATATTGATTTCCAAAGTGGCTGTACAAGCTCGCATTCCCACCAGCAGTGGAGGGCAGTTCCACTTGCTCCACATCCTCTCCAGCATAAGCTGTCTTCAGTGTTTTTGATCTTAGCCATTCTGACGGGTGTAAGGTGATATCTCAGAGTAGTTTTGATTTACATTTTCCTGATGACTAGGCATGTTGAGCAATTCCTTAATGTCTTTCAACAATTTCAGCTTCCTCTGTTGAGAATTCTCTGTTTAGCTCTATAGTTCATTTCTTAATTGGACTGTTGAGTATTTTGATGTCCAATTTCTTGAGTTCTTTCTATATTCTGGATATCAGCCCTCTATCAGATGTGGGGTTGGTGAAGACCTTTTCCCATTCTGTAGGCTGTCGCTTTGTCTTATTGACCATGTCCTTTGCTCTACATTTAGGAAGTAATCTCCTAGGCCAATGCATTTAAGACTACTTCCTACTTTCTCTTCTATCAGGTTCAGAGTGTCTTTGATCCACTTGGACTTAAATTTGTGCATGGTGACAGATATGGATCTATTTGCAGCCTTCTATATGTTGACATCCAGTTATGCTAGCACCATTTGTTGAAGATTCTTTCTTTTGTCCATTGAACTGTTTTGGCTTCTTTGTCAAAAATTATATGTTCATCGGCGTGCGGGTTAATGTCAGGGTCTTCAATTTGATTCCATTGGTCCACATGTTGGTTTTTATGCCAGTACCAAGCTGGTTTTTTTGTTTTGTTTTTTTTGTTTGTTTGTTTTGTGTTTTTTGTTTTGTTTTGTTTTGTTTTTTAAACTGTAGCTCTAGCTCTAAAGTAGAGCTTGAGGTCAGGGATTGTGATGCCTCCAGAGGTTGTTTTATTATACAGGATTCTTTTGCCTATCCTTGTTTTTTTTTTTTTTTTTCCATATGAAGTTGAGTGCTATACTTTCCAGGTCTGTGAAGAATTGTATTGATATTTTGATGGAGATTGCATTGAATCTGTAGATTGCTTTTGGTAAGATTGCCATTTTTACTATGTTAATCCTGCATGTTAATGAGCATGGGAGATCTTTCCATTTTCTGATATCTTCTTCAATTTCTTTTTTCAGGGACTTAAAGTTCTTGTCATATAGGTCCTTCACTTGCTTAGAAAGAGTTACTCCAAGGTATTTTACATCATTTGTGGCTATTGTAAAAGGTGATGTATCTCTGATTTCCTTCTCAGCCTGTTTGTTGATTGTATATAGGAGGGCTACTGATGTTTTTGAGTTGATCTTGTATCATGATATGTTGCTGAAGATGTTTATAAGCTGTATCATTTTCATGGTTGAATTTTTGGGGTCACCCATTTATCCTATCATGTCATCTGCAAATAGGGAAAGCTTGAATTTTTCCTTTCCAATTTGTATCCCCTTAATCTCCTTATGTTGTCTTATAGCTCTGGCTAGAACTTCAAGTACTGTATTGAATAACAACAGCCTTGCCTTGTTCCTGATTTTAGTGGAATCACTTTGAGTTTCTTTCCATTTAATTTGATGTTGGATGTTGGCTTGCTGTAAATTGCCTTTATTATGTTTAGGTATGTTCCCTGTATTCCTGATCGCTCCAAGACCTTTATCATGAAGGGATGTTGGATTTGGACAAATGCCTTTTCTGCATCTAGTGAGATGATCATGTGGTTTTTTTCTTTGAGTTTGTTTATATAGTGTATTATGTTGATGGACTTTTGCATGATGAACTACCCTTGTATCCCTGGGATGAAGCCTACTTGATCCTGGTGGATAATTGTTTTGATGTGTTCTTGGAGTCTGTTTGCCATTATTTTATTGAGTATTTTTGCATCAATATTCATGAGGGAGTTTGGTCGTTAGTTCTCTTTCTTTGTTGCATTTTTGTTTGGTTTAGGAATCAGGGTAATTGTAGCCTCATAGAAGGAGTTTGGTAATGTTCCTACTGCTTCTATTGTGTGGACCAATTTAAAAAGTATTGGTATTAACTCTTCTTTGAAGATCTGGTAGAATTCTGCGCTGAAACTATCTTGTCCTGGGCTTTTTTTGGTTTGGAGACTTTTAATGACTGATTCTATTTCCTTAGGTGTTATTGGACTATTTAAATAGTTTATCTGGTCTTAATTTAACTTAAGTATGTGATACCTATCCAGAAAATTATCCATTTCTTTTAGATTTTCCAGTTTTGTGGAGTAGAGGTTTTTGAAGTATGACCTGATGATTCTTTGCATTTCCTTATTGTCTGTTGTTATGTCCCTCTTTTCGTTTCTAATTTTGTTAATTTGTATGCTCTCTCTCTGTCTTTTGGTTAGTTTGGATAAGGGCTTGTCTATCTTGTTGATTTTCTCAAAGAACCAACTCTTTGTTTCATTAATTTTTTGTATTGTTCTCTTTGTTTCTATTTTATTAATTGCAGCTCTCAATTTGATAATTTCCTGGCATCTATTCTTCCCGGGAGACTTTGTTTCTTCTTATTCTAGAGCTTTCAGGTATGCTGTTAAGTCACTAGTGTGAGATTTCTCCAACTTCTTTATGTGGCCATTTAGTGATATGAATTTCTCTCTTAGCACTGCTTTCATAGTGTCCTATAAGTTTCGGTATGTGGTGTATTCATTTTCGTTGATCTCTAGGAAGTCATTAATTTCTTTCTATTTCTTCCTTAATCCATTGGTGATTCAGTTGAGCATTATTCAGTTTCCATGAGATTGTAGGTCTTCTCTAGTTTTTTTTTTTTTTTTCCTTGTTCTTGTTGTTGAAATCTAACTTTAAACCATGGTGTCCTGATAGAACACAGGAGGTTATTCCAATTGTTTTGTATAGATTGAGATGTGCTTTGTGGCCAAGTATGTGGTTGATTTTAGAGAAAGTTCCATGGGGTACCGAGAAGAAGGTATGTTAATGGTCTGTAGATATCAATTAAGTCCATTTGAGTCATAACATCAGTTAGGTCCTTTATTTCTCTGTTAAGTTTCAATTTGGCAGATCTGTGCAGTGGTGAAAGTGGGGTGTTGAAGTCCCCCACTATTAATGTGTGGGGTTTATTTGTGATTTAAGCTTTTGTAATGTTTCTTTTACATATGTGGGTGCCCTTGTGTTTGGGGCATAAATGTTCAGAATTGAAACTTCATCATGGTGGATCTTTCCTGTGATGAGTATTTAATGCCCTTCTTGATCTCTTTTGATTGATTTTAGTTTGAAGTCTATTTTGCTGGATATTAAGATGGCTACACCAGCTTTCTTCTTAAGACCATTTGATTGGAAATCTTCCCAGCCTTTTATTCTTAGGAGGTGTCTATCTTTGAATTTGAGGTGTGTTTCTTGTATGCAGCAGAAAGATAGGTCCTGTTTTCATATCCATTCTGTTAGCCTGTGTCTTTTTATAGGTGAATTAAGTCTATTGATATTAAGGGATATTAATGACCAGTGATTGTTCATTCCTGTTTTTTTTTTTTTTTTTTTTTTTTGGTGGTAGTGTGTCCACTTCTCTTCTTTAGGGTTTACTGCTGTAGTGTTATCTATTGCCTGATTGCCTGTGCTTTTGAGCCTGTATCTGACTTCCTTAGGTTGGAATTTTCCTTCTGGTGCTTTCTGTAGGGCTGGGTTTGTGGATAAGTATTGTTTAAATCTGGCTTTGTCTTGGAATGTCTTGTTCACTCCATCTACGATGATTGAAAAATTTGCTGGGTATATTAATCTAGGCTGGCATCCATGGTCTCTTAGTGTCTTTATTATATCTGTCCAGGTCCTTCTGGATTTTAAAGTCTCTATTGAGAAATTGGGTGTTAATTCTTATGGGTTTGCCCATCAGAATAACTCTGTAGTGGATTTGAAGTGAAAGACAGTGATGCCTCCACATCTTGGTTTATTGTAAAGGATTGTTTTAGCTATCCTAGGCTTTTTGTTTTCCATAAGAAGTTGATTACTGTTCTTTCAAGGTCTGTGAAGAATTGTTGGAATTTTGATGGGGAGTGCATTGAACCTATTGATTGCTTTTGTTAAGACTGCCATTTTTAGTATATTGATTCTACCTTTTCACGATCATGAGAGATCTTTCCATTTTCTGATATCTTCTTCAGGTTCTTTTGGCAAGAACTTAAAATTCTTGTCATACAGATATTTCACTTATTTGTTTAGAGCTTCCCCAAGGTATTTTGTACTATTTATGGCTATTGTGAAGGGTCCCAAGGTATTTTGTACTATATGACTATTGTGAAGGGTAATGTTTCTCTGATTTCTTTTTCAGCCTGTTTATCATTTGAATAAAGGAAGGCTACTGATTTTTTTTTTTTGAGTTAATCTTGTATCCCTCCACATTACTGAAGGTGTGTATCAGTTGTAGGAGTTCCCAGTTAGAATTTTTGGAGTCATTAATGCAGACTATCATATCATTTACAAATATTGAAAGTTGAACTTCTTCCTTTTCAATTTGTATCCTCTTTTGTTGTCTTATTGCTCAAGCTAGAACTTCAAGTGCTATAGTGAATAGATATGGGGAAAGTGGACAACCTTGTCTTGTTCCTGATTTTAGTGGAATTGCTTTGAGTTTCTCTCCATTAATTTGATGTTGGCTGTTGTCTTGCTGTAAATTGTCTTTATTATGTTTAGGTATGTTCCTTGTATTCCTGATCTCTCCAAGACCTTTATCATTAAGGGTTTTGGGATTTTGTCAAAGGGTTTTTCAGCATCTAATGAGATGATCATGTATTTTTTTCTTTCAGTTTGTTTATATGGTATATTACATTGACAGATTTTCATATTTTGAAGCATCCATGCATCTCTGGGATGAAGCCTACTTGATCATGGTGGATGGTATTTTTGTTGTGTCCTTGGATTTGGTTTGCCAGTATTTCATTGAGTATTTCTGCATCAATTTTTATGATAGAGTTTGGTTTGTAATTCGATTTCTTTGCTGCATCTTTGTTCAGGTATCAGGTTAAGTGCAGCCTCATAGAAAAGTTTGGCAATATTTTCCTTCAGTTTCTTTTGTGTGGAACAATTTGAGGAGTATTGGTGTTAACTCTTCTTTGAAATTTTAAAATTCTGGTAGAATTCTTCACTGAAACTATCTGGCCTAGGGTTTTTTTTTTTGTTTGTTTTTGTTTTTGTTTTTTTTTTTTTTGGTTGTGAAATTTTAATGACTGCTTCTATTTCCATAGGAGCTATAGGTATATTTAACTTGTTTATCTGGTCTTGATTTAATTTGGGTATGTAGAACATATCTAGAAAATTGTCCATTTCTTTTACATTTTCTAATTTTGTGGAGTACAGTGTTTGAAGTATGACCTGATGGTTCTCTGGATTTCCTTGTTGGCACTTGTTATATCCCCCTTTTTGTTTCTTATTTTGTTAATTTAGATAGTCTCTCTCTGCCTTTCGGTTAGTTTAGATGAGGGTTTGTCTATCTTGTTCATTTTCTCAAAGAACAAACTCTTTGATTAATTGATTTTTTGTATTGTTTTCTTTGTTTCTATTTCATTGATTTCAGCCCTCAATTTGATTATTTCGTGGTGTCTACTCCTGCCAGGTGAGTGTGCTTCTTTTGTTCTAGAGCTTTCAGGTTTGCTGTTAAATAGCTAGTGTGAGATTTCTCCAACTTCAAGAAATTCCATGGCTGTCATTTGGAGGTTGTCTCTCCAGAGATGGCTGGCAAAGGTCTCTAATAATGGCAGATTTCCTTTAGTTTCTTACAGCAGGAGAGGATGGTGAAAGGTTTCTCAAGGGGTCCATCTTAGGAAAAGAAATTTGATAATGAGCTTAAAAGTGAAACTAAAGTGCATCTTAAGATTTCAGTAGAAAATATCTAAAAATGTTCCATGTAAAACAGCAGTCTGACTGGCTCTTCTTCTGTCCAGTGAAACAAAGATAAATGGCCAGATCCTTGTCTCACTGCCATGGAACCTGAAGGATTTCCCAACACAGCAATGACTTTCTCATCAATTGTCTCAGTGGCATTAGAACTGGAATTATAATGTGAGCTACCTGATGTGGGTTCTGGACCTGAACCCTATTCTGTAAGAGCACTACATGACCTCAATCCCTGAGCCATATACCCAGTCTTTACACTCTTCTAGTTTTTTTTTTTTTTAAATTGTGTATGTGTGTGTAGGTCAGAGGATAAGTTGTATAATTTGGTTCTGTTCTTCTATCATGTGGGATCTAGGGATCAATCTTCAGGCTTGATGGCAAGCACCATACCCACTGAGTCATCATGCATGCCCTCCCTCTATTTGGTTTTTGAGGGACACAGGGTCATTTTTGTTTTTGTCACTGAGCTCTAGAATTCAGGTTATCTGGCCTCTGAGCACACTGATATTCCTGTCTCCACCTCCCATCTTTTTGTATATGTGCAATTATCATAACTGAATAAAATAATCTTCCAGTAAATTTCATTTTCTAGCATTTCACTTCTCAGTAGTAATGACAAGTGAAATGTAGGTACAAACAAAGTGTGGCTATACCTGTTGATTTGACATTAAGCAAATTTCATTTTAGGCATTCTGATAGGTGCACAATGAGTGCTTTCTATATGCCTGGGTTAGTGATAATTTAGAACAAAACATAAAGATGAGTCACGTAGTGCTGCTAAGGATGACATTTTACTCTCAGTCCTTTGGAAAAACACCCAATTTAGCAAATGTAGATTCACATTTCAAGGAAACTTTTCAATGACCTTCAGGACGAGCTTATACTGTAAAAGCACCCCCGTGGGTAGAGTTCTGCAGAAATACACATAGAAAGAGAAACCCTTATTGTCCCTTGGGAGATTGTACAATGACTGGAAAAGCTAAGTCTGAGAGCAGCAGCAACCTGGGCGTTAAATATTCATGCTGGGCATTCCTGTATTTCCTGGATCCTGGGAGGCCAGCAGGGACTTCTCCTTTCTCTTCAGGAAGGATGCAGGGTCTGCCAAGGTCAACTGTATTATGAGCCTTTGTTTCATAATGTAGTTAACTGGCCATTACACATATGTCACCAGGCAACCTCTAGAAACCAGTGAAATTTCCTCTTTAACCTGAATACCTGGGGTCACTGGAAATGAAAACACTGTATAATAGCACTTGAAAATTTGTTTTATACAAAGTGAGTGCTCATTAAATGTTACTAGCATCAAATGTATTCACTTAGGGGTTAGAACCTGAGTGTTCATAATTGAGAGGATATTGGGAGACATAGACCTCTCAGTTCAGTCAAGCATGTAGTGATGAACTCTCTGTCTGCAAGGGCCTGCCCCAGACAAACAAGTCATCAAGGCTTATCAATAGGCTCAGAACAAAAACTTTCTCATTGTACCCTCCATGCTAGCATCTCAACTTGTGCACATCTCATTACTATTAAACAGGAGGTGGATACAATGATGGCTATGCAATGTATGAGTGTGTGTGTGTGTGTGTGTGTGTGTGTGTGTGTGTGTGCGCGCGCGCACATGCGCGCGCATGCACGCTGATTTCACAGAAAGGAACTGAGATGAATTTCTGATACAAACAGGTTCATTGCCCTTATGTGACTCTATGAAAGGAGCTGGTGGGAAGATTTGCATATCTGAGTCCTTGAGGAACAAACAGGAGAGCTAATGATTTTTAATTTATTTTTTATTTAAATAAAATATAATTACATAATTTCTCCTCTTCACCTTCCTCTAGCCTCTCACATATTCACAATCCTTTTCAAATCCATAATCTCTTTTTAATTTATATGCATATATATGTGTGTGTTGTAATCTCTCTCTCTCTATCTCTCTCTATATATACAACTTGCTGACTCCTTTAATGTTGTTTGCGTGTGAATATATATTTTAGGGCTGACCACCAGTGATTGGGTAATGTTTAGGGGGCTCACCTCCTGAGAAGACTCATTCTTTCTCTCTCAGCAGTTTTTTAATTGCCTGTAGGTGATGATATCTAACTTTTATAACATTGCTCCAGGGCATAGAAACTGTGTGTTAATGTCTGATGTGGCTTTAGGGAACACATAGTTTATAATCAATGGAATCTGACCCTAACTCACAGACTGAGACTACAAAGGAAGAGAAAGGTTTGTTTAGGTAGCTGTTATCCCTGTAGTTAGGGACTTCAAGGGAAGTGTGGCTAGGTCTCCTTTGTCCTGTGTTTGTGGTTCTCCCCCTACTCTGAGACCTGTGTGTTTTAAGAGTCTAATGGGGATTGGCCTCCTACAGTAAAGAATATCTGAATGGATAAGTGCAGTGTCTAACAGACTCTACCTCCCAGCTCTTACTTCACCTAACTAAAATAAAATGCTACTGAAAACTAGATTACATTTAGGATATAATTATGTTCTGCAGGGTGAGAATACAGAGGTCTTTAATGAATCTCATGCTCTAGTTTCAGCTCTGTTGCTGTGATAAAACTCTCTGATGAATAGTAACTTAGTTGAGAAAGAAATTTATTTCACCTTATACATTACAGTCAATCCTTGTGGAGAGGTCAAGGCAGGAACTAGAAATGGTTAGTCCCATCA
The DNA here is from genome assembly GCF_903995425.1 of Onychomys torridus. NCBI lineage: Eukaryota > Metazoa > Chordata > Mammalia > Rodentia > Cricetidae > Onychomys > Onychomys torridus. The sequence continues at coordinate 75,142,249 of NC_050453.1, forward strand.
GATCTACAGTCAAGATCAGGGAGAAATGAATGCCTCCATGTTCACTTCCAGCTCAGTTCTGCTCAACTTGATTTCTCTTATAAGAGTTCAGGAACTGCTGTCTAGGGAAAGGTGCTGCCCAAAGTATGCGGGTTCTTCCCACATCAATTAACTCAATTACACCATTCTTCACAGATGGGCCAATGCAATGTAGCCAGTCCCTCCTTGAGACTCTCTTCTCAGGTGGTTTTGATTGTGCCATGTTGATCACAAAAAGCAAACAGGAAGTAGGGAGATGTACTGTTAGTTATAAGCTGTCAAAGGAGTGTGGGGAAAGATGTGGGGAAAGTTCTGATGTTAGTGAAAAGATGGCTGATGGAGACTCTGTTCTACAGTCATATAATAGGTAAACCTTATGGAATTTCAGTGTTTAAGAACCACTGCTTGAAAGCTACAAATTGATTCTTAAATGTTACCCTTTCCCAATTCTACTTCTTCTGACTTTACATGTGTTATATCTACACTTTCATTTGATTTTTCTTTTGCCATTAGTTCAGGAGACATTTCTTTGTCTGCAGTAGGTAGATCTCTCTCTCTCTCTCTCTCTCTCTCTCTCTCTCTCTCTCTCTCTCTCTCTCTCTGTGTGTGTGTGTGTGTGTGTGTGTGTGTGTGTGTGTTAGGGATCTGAACTCAAGTACTTACACTTGTATATCTTCTAGCAGTTTTTAAAATATACCATTTTGGGAGAAGATGTAGGTTCAGAACAAATAACAAGTAGGTGTAGAATTTTCATATTAATCCCTGCCGGAGGATGTATAAAGGGCTCAAAACTTGGTGTTCTAAATTCAATCCCTGGTCCCCACATTTTTTAAGGAGATACCAATTTCTACAAGTTGTACTTTGACCTTCCCACATGTGCCAGCCTCGTTAAAATACACACACACACACACACACACACACACACACACAAATAAATATAATAAAAATAAATTATAGACCCTGCTTCCACATTTGCAGTGTCTTTCACTATCAATGGACTTAAAACCTACATACAGATCACATGTATATGCCAATGGTCCATATGTTTAACATTGATGTTTATTTTCTATTTGCATAGATATTATATAATATCACATCTCTTGTATTTTATGATTTTAAAACCATTTTTCAGCTGTGATTTTCCTATTAAAAGTTCAGGAAAGTATATTAAAAATTTCCATTATAAGTGAGTACAGTTTTTCAATGTCACTTTGAGATTCTAATACGTTTTACTTTTTATGTTAATATATTTCATTATTATATTATGAGTGAAAAAGACTCATAACTGTTAAGACTTTTTAGAGATTGTGCCTTTCATGATTATAAATATTCCTTTGTCTTTTTTAATGGTTTTCACCTCAAGAGTGACTTCCTATGTTGTTACTATTAACACGTTTGTTTTCTTTCTTTTTTCTTTTGACTTTTTATCAGCAAAAGTCTTTATTTACTGTCTGTTTAGCTTAATCCTTTTGTACTGTTTTGGCTCTAATGTACCTCTTTAATAATGAAACTTGTAGCTGTTAATCCACAGAACCTAAGATTCTAAATTATTTAAACTTCAGAGAATTGTGTGTTTTTCTTTAACACTGATACATTTATTGTATTTTCACCAATGTTCTGCTGTCTTTCTGATGTTTCTCCAGTTTTTATTTAATTACATTTATTTAATTGTGTAGGCACATGTCTGCGCTTGTGGCATGTGTATTGCAGCACATGTGAGGAGGCCTAAGAACAGCTGTGGGATTCTGTTCTGTCTCTGGGGATTCCTGGGATCCCACTGAGATGTCAAGCTTGTCAGTAAGCACCTTTACCTGTTGAGTGAGCTATCTCAATACCTTAGTTCATTATTTTTTGGTGGCTCTTCTCTTTCTACTCTGAAAATTTACTGTTTCTAATGTTTTATTTACTACCCTTTCTTTCTTTAACAGTTTTATATTTCATTACAAATAATGTACTTTTGAGGCATGTATCCCAAGTTAGCCTGAAACTGAAAAGTACATAAAAATGTACCAAAGTGCTGAACCTCTTAGAGAGTACTCTGTTGCTGAGATGGTAGATATATACAACCGTGTCTGGTTTATGCTGTGCTGGAGATGGACCCTAGGACTCCATGCCTGCTACACAAGCACTCTACTAAGATTCCAACACAGCACCTTGAACGGTGAATCAAATAGTAGGAATTATTATTTACAAGGAGTTACAGGAGACAATTGATGGCTGCATTGTTTTAATAATGTTTTAGTAATGAATACTTGTGTTTATATAGTATTTATTTTTCTTAGGGGCTTATTTTAGAATTCAGAACATACTGTTGCTCAGTCCCCAGTACCTGCTGCTCCATCCCTCCCCCAGTTTTACAGATACTGACAGGCACCTTACTGAGATTTGCCAATCTGTAAACCTCTAGTTGACAGTCTTCCAGCTGCCTGGACTTCTCACCTCCCTAAGTTGCACAGCCAGATGTGGATTTTGGCATCAGAAGGTTACTGCTGACTACTGGTGGTGACATAAGCTCCTCCTTCCACTTCCTGTTGGCTCCTGTATGGAACTTTTCCATTCCCTCTTTTTCATTCCTGCCTTCTGGGCCTGAATATGTGCTGTACCAGGTGAGTTCTGTGTGTATGACACTGGAGCCTGAACTCCTCAGAAGTCATGCCACACTAGTGTCTGTTTGTCTTCTCATGGTGTTAATAGCTCATCTAATGAACTTCTTGATGGCTTAATGACAAAAAAGCCTTTGGTGGACTGACAAATTCCTAACAGGGATGTTGACTTAACTTATAATGCCTGTGGAAGTTTCTAATAACAAGATCAACTTTTACCACTTTGTAACTGTAGGGGACTGACCTGCAGATGGAATCTGCCATCCTAACCCTTTTATCCTATAAAACTCCCAAGACCCCTGTGTCACACTCTCACAGTTCCCATGCCCATGGAGAGACTGGAGACTACCAGTTGCTCTGATTAAAGAACAATTCTGCTTCAGTTTTGGTAGTCTATCTTAGTTGAGGTTTCTATTTCTGTGAAGAGACACCATGACCATGGCAACTCTTATAAAGAAAAAACAATGAACTGAAATGAACTTGCTTACAGTTCAGAGTTCATTCTCTCATAATCATAGTGGGACACAGAGGAGTGCATGCAGACATGGTGCTGGAGAAGTAGTTGAGAGCCCTATATCTTTCAGGCAACAGGAAGTGGTCTGCTCACTGGGAGTAGCTTGAGCATAAGAGATCTCAAAGCTCATTCCTACAGTGCCACACTTCTTTCAACAAGGCCACACCTATGACAAAAAGGCCACAGTTCCTAATAGTCCCACTCCCTTTGGGGGCCATTTTCTTTAAGCCATCACATACTCTGAACTTTCTTTTATTTCCATGTCTTCCATCAATCTTGATCTAGCAGTTACCTTGCTGGAACAATGTAATCCCTAGCATGCAGGCCAGGCATACATAGTAGTGAACAAAAGATTCTATTTCAAATAATGTGTATAGAGAGGGCTGATAACAGATTCTACTCTGACATTCATACACATGCGATGGCCTGCACACACACACACACACACACACACAATGAAAATTTCAGTGATGGACTGAAAACAATACAAGTATATTTCTCAATATTCAGAAACAGTAATTTAAAAGTTAAAGTGGAGTCAAAGGAAATGCTTGTTTGCCTAGTGTTAGAAATCATTTCAGGGTCACCAACCAACCAATTGAAGTATCTTGACAATGTAAAACTTTACTCTTGATCAAGAGGGTGCACTGCTTACAAAAACAGAAAAGCCACCCTGGGGCAGGCAATCTACTAGGTGGTAATGCTTCTTTTTCTCCCATTGACATTCCTCACAGCCTTTTGCAATTGTCTGGTATCTTCATTAGGGATACTATTGATATGATGAAACATCATGACAAAAGTAACTTGAGGAGGAAGGGTTTATTCACTCACAGTTCCATATAACATTGTTAAAAGCAGTGAGCAGGGAACTCAAACTAGGCAGTAACCTGGAAGATGGAGCTGATCAGAGGACATGAGGGGTGTTGCTTACTGGCTTGCTGAGCTTGCTTTCTCATAGAACCTAACATCAGCCCAGGAAAGGTACCACCCACAATGGTCTGGGCCCTCCATATCAATCATTAATGCTGTACAAATTTGCCTGAAGCTGGACCTTATGGAGGTATTTTCTCAATTGCAGCTCCCTTCTCTCTGATGACTCTAGGCTCTATCTAACTGACATAAAACTAGCCATTACAACCGATCCCTTGTCAATGTGATGTACAATCGTACCACTTTTTAATTAGAACCTTTCCCTTCTCATTTATTCCCAAGAGTGCATGCTAATATTATCACAATATAAAACATAAATAACTTTAAACCTCCCACAGACCTTAAAAATTCAAAGAAATTAAAATTGCAATCTTTATTAAAAATTCAAAATATCCTTTAAAAGTTCAAAATCTTTCAGCTCTGGGCTCCTTTAAAAATATAAACTCAATAACTTCTTTTTTAAAGAGGGAAGAACCAAAGGACAGGTACAATCTGAACAAAGCAAAATCAAACTCCAAAAATTAAAAATCACTCAATGTCCTATGTCTGGGATTCATTCATGATCTTCTGGGCTCCTCCAAGGGCCACTCTTTCCTATGCAGCATCTACAGCTTGTCACTCCACTGTTGCTGCTGTCATTGATGGTGATCTCCAAAGGCTGAGTCTTCTCCTGCAGCTGGGCTGCACTTTTGCCAATAACCTCTCATTGGCTCTCTTCATGTTGCCAAACCTCAACTTCCCTGCATGACCCCTTTGGTCCCAGGTCTTCTAAGACACAGAGCATTCAACTGCACCTTCATCAATGGCCTCTCCTGGATTTTTGTAGTTCCAAGGCTCAGTTGATTTCCATGATCCATTTATGCCTTCAAAATCAGCCCACCTGGGTGGTTCCTACACTATAGCACAAGGTACAACCTTGGCCATGCCTGGGACTCAGCTTCTGTGTGCTGACTCTCAGGAATATCTTTCTAGAAGATTTCACTTCAGTGATGCTACTCTCTTCTTAATCACCACAAATATCTTAGTTTCAGCTGGTCAACATAGGGTATCCCATCCAAGAATAGGTTTCACATTAATATTTCTGCTATCTTATTAATTACAGCTGATTCTTCAACCATAGATAATCAGGACCATAGAATCTTAATTCAAAATGACAAAGGGCTCCCATAGTCTTTAAATTTCCCTCTCAAATTTCATAATTAAGGCTTCCATCTTCTGCATTACCTTTGACATTCTTATCTTCAAAGATCTCACAGAATAACTCACCAAGAATTGAACTCTTAATGGCTTTCCTTGTACAAAGTTTCAAAGTCTGTCCACAATCCTCCCAAAAACAGTATTGTCAGGTCTGTATATCAATATCCAAAATTGTAGCACCAACTTATTTGTAGAATATTATTTTAAGATGTGTTACACTTGTTTGTGCTATGGAACATTTGTTTAACAATGTAAAGATGTGTTGCATTCTTTCATGCTGCATTTGTTTAACTCTGTGAAGCTGCGTTACTGTACTGCTAAAACAACTGATTGGTCTAGTGAAGAGCTGAAATGCCAATAGCAAGGCAGGGGAAAGGAAGAGAGAATAAATAGGAAAAATCTGTGAAGAAAAGAAGAGAAAGAAAGGGAACAAAGAGGTGGATGCTTATGGGCCAGTCACCCAGTCACACAGCTGCCATGGACTAAGAGTAAAAGTATTAATACAGAAATAAGAAAAGGCAAAATCCCAGAGGCAAAAGTTAGATGGGATAATTTAAGTTAAGAAACGCTGGCTAGAAACAAGCCAAGCAAAGACTGGGCATTTATAAGTAAAATAAGCCTCCATCAGTGATTTATTTGGGACCTGGGTGGTGGGCCCCCCAAAAAATCCAAAAGAGGAAAACAAACAAACAAACACATTTTGTTGTTCCAACGCGGGGCCATAGAAAGCTGAACAACATTTTGGTGTACAAACATGAGGATCAAATTTCCATGTGGGGCCTAAGGAAACCGAAAGAAAGAAAAAGAAAAAGGGCATGACTCCGTTAAGAGGCACTGCTGCTATTCAGCCAGCCGGGCAGTGCCAAATAGAAACAGAAAATTAAGCAAGAATCACTTTTCACAGTATAGGTATCAGCTTCCAACAGCGAGGAAGGTTAAATGCAGTTTCTGGTCATGCACCTCTGACCTGACCATGAGCTTTAGACTTCACCTTCATGACCCAAGAGTGAGATGGAACCAGATGATAGAGCAGTGTGGAAGATTCAGGTGTAGTTTAGCAGATTAAAGGCTCATCAGTCAAAAAAGACTCAAAGATATGCAGTAGAAGATATCCACTCTAAATAAACTTCTAAACAGGTTCCAGTGTGTTTTACATTGTGCATAGGCTTAAGAAAGAAAGAAAAAAAGGTGTGGACAGTTATAGAAAAAAACATACAGTTCAGAAATAGTAAAGTCTTTAAAGAGACAATAAAAAGAAAAAAAAAGCCAAGTAAGATGGGATAACTTAAGTTAAGAAAAGGCTGTTAAAACAAAAACAAAAACCAAAAAAACCCCCAAAAAACCAAGCCAAGCTAATGGCAGGCATTTATAAGTAAGAATAATCCTCCCTATGTGATTTATTTAGGAGCTGGGTGATGGATTCCCAAAAGACCAAGAGCCAAAGAACAAAAAGTAAGGAGACAACCAACAATACTTGTTTTTACTAGTTATGGTTACTATTGCTCTGATGTAACACCGTGACTATAGTAACTTGGGGAGGAAACGGATTATTCACTCACAGTTTTATATAACTGATCATTATCAAAAACAGTGAAGGCAAGGAGTTAAGCAGGGCAGGAACCCGGAGGCAGAAGCTGATGCAGAGGCCATAGAGGAGTGGTACTTACTGACTTGTTCTCTATGGCTTGTTCATCCTGATTTTTTATAGAAGCCAGGACCACCAGCCCAGGGTTGACACAACCCCCAGTGGGCTGGGCCCTCAATCATCCATTACTAATTAAGAAAATAACCTACAGGCTTGCCTACAGCAAGATTTTATGGAGGCATTTCCTCAGTTGAGGTTCCCTACTTTCAAATGTTTTTAGCTGTGTCAATTTGACATAAAACTAGCCTGGTCCCAAAGCCTGGGTGCCTCCCAAACAGATCAAGCTATTCAATTGTCTCACTTATCCAGAGGGCTGGGGCTCCATAGCCATTGGTTCATAATTCATGTGCTTCCATTTGATTGGCTATTTGTCCCTGTGCTTTTTGCAATCTTGGATTCAACAATTCATGCTCTTACAGTCCCTCTTCTTTCTTGACAGTTGGACACCTGGAGCTCCACCATTGGGCCTGGCTGAGGATCTCTGCATCCACTTCCATCAGTTATTGGATGAGAGTTCCAAGACGACTGTTAGGGTGTTTAGTCATCTGATCACCAGACTAGGTCATATCAGGCTTTCTCTCGACCATTGCCAGCAGTCTACAGAGGATATATCATTGTGGATTTCTGGGGACCTCTCCAGCACTCTGCCTATTCCTGTTCTCATGTGGTCTTCATTTATCATGGTCTGTTAATCCTTGTTCTCCCTTTCTGTTCTTGATCCAGCTGGGATCTCCTGCTCCCCTAAGCTTTCTTTCCCTCAAATCTTGCCCTTCATTACTCCCACTGTTGTCCAGGTTGTTCATGTAGATCTCATCCATTTCTCTGTCCTTAGTGCATGAGCTGGCTGTTTGGAACCTTGGGCTTACACAGGGACACATGCTCAGCCTGGAAGGAGGGGACAGGACCTGCCTGTACTGAATCCACCAGGTTTAAATGAATCCCCAAGATTGTCTTGGTCCTGGAGGACATGGGAATGGAGGGGCAAGGCTGGGGAGAGGGTGGGAGTGGAGGCAGGAGGGGGGAGGACAGGGGAACCCATGGCTGATGTCTAACATTAAAACACATAATAATAATAATAATAATAATAATAATAATAATAATAATAAAACTCTTTAAAAAAAACTAGCCTGGACACTGTTCATGCCTCCAGTTACCACACTGGCTAGATAAACAGTCTACCATAACGTTCACCTTTTAGAGTTCTGGGGATTTGGATTGCAGGATATCTTTTTGGGAGAGGACTTGAAAATGCAGCAAAGTGTGGATGAGCTGTGTGATAATTGCCATAATACAGACTACATTAGGATTTGCTGATAACATTGATGTAGGAGGACAAGAGGAAAAAAAACATATTGGGGGAATTTTTTCATCATTTCTGTTCTTGGCTGATGCCTCATGAAAGTCGCATTTTAGCTGGGAGAGAAGACTAAGGAGAATGTATTTGGTTGTGCCTAGAACTGAAGCCTTTCATTGTAAGTGCTGGAAACCTATTTTCCACTATTGGATATGTATGCTGAAGCTCCCTTCTTGAGGATGCTTGGCCTTTGTTAGTGGGTTAAGGAAGACAAAGAAGGGAGTAGTTAAAGGGCTGAATCTTCATCATACCCTTATTAAGAGGAACGGGAACTGCATGGGTAAAGAAGAGAAAACAACTGGTTTAAGATCAGAGCATTGTGTTATCAATATGAACTGTACTCACAGATGAGAGTGGAAAGAGTGCTTAGTGGTTAAGAGGAGTAGCTGCTCCTCCAGAAGACTCAAGGTTGATTATCATAACCCACATAGCAGCTCACAACCATCTATAACTGCAATCCCAGGACATCCAATGCCTTCTTTTGAACACACATAGTACAGACATACATACAAGCAAAAACCCCATATAATTAAGTAATTAAATAAATTAATACTTAAAAAAGAAAAAAAAAGTGTTCACATATGGAGTCTGGTAAAAGAAATAATGTGATGGGTGGAAAGAATTTAAAAACTAGAAATAGGGAAGAAGGGGTGTTAGCAGGGATGGGAGAGAGATAGGAAAGTCTTGGCATGAGGATAACATGCATTATATACATGTATGAAATTCTCAGAAAACACATTTAATACAAATTATGAATAATAAGTATTCCTCATTAAAATTTAATCACCACTATGGAATTACACCAATTAGTAGACATCAATTGAAAAATAGATATCAATAAGTTATTCAAAGAGTATATATCATGTGAAGAATTTCTCAAAATGTAATCACAGAGAATACTCATTGGGTCCAATACAAATTTAAATGCAAACTCAAAGGAAAGCCGCTAATTATAATGGGAATTTGGGTGATGTCAAGGCAAAACTTTCTAAAAGGGAGGTCTATCTCTTTCCCCAAGATGATGTTTAAAAGAACAAAGAATCTGAATCTAGAGAAAGGCAGTAAAGTATGCCAGTGACTCAGGAGTAATGAGAGTTTGGGGCATCAAGATGAAGTTGGGCTAGAGAGCAGTTCATATAAAGATCTCAGTGCCTATCACAGTGGGAAGTACGGGGACAGATGCTGTGCATCTGAGAATGAGTTGGAAGTTGTGTGGTCTAGATTTATGTATATAAATTCTGGAATATAAATCTAGGTTTATATTACTGGCTATCATTTGTCTCTGATCTCTTTCTACCCTGCAACCAAAGTTAGGTTTAACATATCCAGGGGAAATAATTCAATGGTGTTGTTGGATCATTTAATTTGTATTCAAAAATGAACTATGGTATTATGAATGGAAAATATCCACCATTGGCTCACATATTTAATCACTGAGTACTCGTTTTGGGGGGTGTTTCCAGAGGTTGTGAAGTCTTTAGCAGGTGGAGCCTACTAGAGGAAGAAAGTCATTGGGCATGACTCTGAAAGTTTATGTCATCACTCCACTACATTTGTTCTATGCTTCCTGTATGCTAATGAAACATTTGACTTCCCATCCTCCTGCTCACACAGCCATGACAGACCTCCACTACTGTTAAAGACCCTCCCTTTAGAACTGTAAGATACGCTTTCATCTCTAAGTTGCAGTTGGTCATGGTGTTTCTTCATAGTAACAGAAAAAAAACTAGATACATGTACCTACTGGACAAATCAACTTGCCTCTAACTCTGAGGGATAGATAGATAGTTTTGGAAACTTCTCTCTCCTCCTCCCTGATTATGTCTTCTTTTCCCTCCATTCCTTCTTCTCCTTTCTCCTCCTGCTCCCTTCACCTTTAGCTCTGTTCTTCTGTTCCTCTCCCTATCTCTTTCACTCCCCTCACTTCTCCCTGTCTCCCCCCTTTCCCCAAGTCCTCCTTCTCCCTTGTGATAGTTAATATTTGTTGTCACTGTACTACCTCCGAAATCAACTTCAACCCAAGCAACTGGGCACACCCATGAAGAAGTTTCTTGACTGGATCCTTTGAGGTGAGATCAACCCTAAGTCTGGATCATTTGGGGTTAGAAGACCATCCCTAAATCAGATCCCCACCTTCTGGTGGCAACCTAAACACCAGGACCTGAAAGAAGAAGAAAGCTTTTTGGTTTTGCCTGCTTGCACTACCTCTCCCTGGCAAATTCATCTGTCCTGCTCATGAGGCATTTCTTCATTGGTAGTAGAATCTACTCTGTGAGATTACAAAGTAGACCAAAGACTAGATGAGACCTTCAGCTTTGTAGACTGAATAGAATCAGATTCTTGGCTTTTCCATCAAGAGACAACCATTGTTGGGCTAGAGAGACCTCAGCCTGTAAGCTAGTCTAATAAAATATATTAATATTGTATGTGTGTGTGTGTGTACATATGTATGTGTGTATACTTTGTATATATGCATATAGAGACCTTTATTAAAAATTACACTTTTGTAATTTACTTAAAAGAATATCACTAAGTCAATGCTTTACTTGTGGTAGCCAGGAGCTCACAGTCTGTGTGCAGAAGTTTTAGTTTTCATTAATTTTGTGATTTTATGTGCTGACCTTTGTTAGATTTCAAAACTGGAGCAAACAGCTGAGAGGACAATTTAAACATATCAAAACAGACCTGGCCACTAGGTTCTCTCCGCCTCCCTCAGTTCCAACTTGTTACAGAGCCCACCCGCCTAGCATACCCCTACCCCTCCCCTAAACTTCTCCAGGCCAGAGGCTGAGCTACTCCTCCCCCAGCTGCCCTTCTGTATAAAATACAAACATTTTGGTTACAGGGATACTTCATCTCTTCTCTTTGGGCCTCTGGCTGATGTACCTGATTCCCCTTCTCTCCCTTCTCACTTTCTCTTCCCTATCTCCTCACATGGCTCAGGAACATGTACTTTCTGGACTCTCCCAGAGGTCCCTGCCTCTGATGCTTTCCCATGTATCTATAATAAACCTTCTTTTCCACCATACCTAGGCACTGTCATGTCCTTTCTGTTCCTTTTCTTTTTCTTTTTTTCAGTCAACATTAACATGTGCTCCTTAGTTATCTGGTCAATATACCTTCGATAGTTGAAATTCATGGGTTTTCTATAGTTTGTCTTAGAGTACAAAAGCAGAGGCAAATTTCTATCAGTTTTTTCCCTCTGAAGAACCCTGAATGGTACCCTTTCTCCCCTTTTCCTTCCCTCTTTCTCTTTCTTATGTCTGAAATATTCCAGATGCCACAGGTGTCAAGATAGATACAACATACTTTGACTTTTACAAAATTTAAATTCATGTTGTCATGAAAAAAATTAAGTTAATGTATAAGTCAGATAACTCCAGTTTATGTTTTTGTTAAGATATTAATAATTCTATAATCTATGTTATTAAGTAACACCAGTAAATTATGTAGCATGTTATAAGTAAACTGTAGTGAAAGCTAAGGATCCAGTGCAGTGAGTATTATTCTCTTGCAGAGAATCCAGACTTTGGTCCCAGCTCTCACATAGTGGCTTACAACCACAAGTAACTCCAGTTCTAGGGTATCTGATGTCCTATTTTGGTTTCTGTGGGAACATGCAAATATATGGTATACATACACTCAAGTTAGTACACAGACATGTACATTAAATGTAAGTAAGTCTTTAAAGAAGAACCTGTAGTACTGGGTAAAACTGGTTCTGATCTAAAGAAGTAAAACTTCAATTTTATTTATTTTATGGCATTATTACAAGCCCTCCTACAAATAAAAAAAATAGGTTTATCCAAAAATTCTTAAGTATAAGTTTTTAGGAAAGATTAAATCACCTATATAAAATACGAAGTGTTTAATTCAATACACTATGAACAATAAGGTAAATATTGCTTAATATTAGGAGAGATGACATTGTATCTGATAAATAAACCAAATAGGTCCTAATAATAGCAACTACTGCCTGCCTTTCTGTGGGACAACTCTATTCTCAGAGGACTTTAATTATCTCAGTTTATCTTTATCATGACACTTTACAATATGGGGAAGTTAAGTAGCCATAGGTCTCATGGAGATTACGGCAGGTTGACAGTCATCCCACAGCATGCAGCTGTACTGCTCTTGCCTATTCTTTTAAGTGCTCATACAAACACCAGGCAACCTGTGACTCCTAACATACAAAGCCCTGATAACCAAAGAGCACATGTTAATATCAACACAGAAAAATCTCAAAATGAATAAAAACTAAACCTACTGAAGTAAGATAGGGCACACAGAATGAGAGCTGCATTGGCCGAGTAATGTCCTCCTTTTAACTAAAACACAAAGATGTAATTTTTGAAAAGATTCATTAGATTTGGCTTAAATATTTGATTTCTAGGGAAATTTTAGATGTATTAATCAGTGAAAATGAAACTATACATTCCTCCTTATTTTAAAGGACAAGGTACTTATTAAACTCAAGATAGTAATAGGAATATAAATATCAACAATTTTATGTTTTCCAAATGTATATTTATATGGCAAAAGTGATAACTACTACACTTCAGAAACCCATTATAAATTTATTTTGTAAATAGCTCACAAAATTAAAAATTAAGTAATTAGAAAAATAAATACTTGGCTAGATCAATGGCTCAGCACATGAAAGATTTTGCTGCTAAGCCAATTGACCTGAGTTCAAACACCATGACCCACATGCTACAAAAAAAAAGAGTTGACTCCATAGTTGTCTTCTGACTTACACAAGCACACTGTGGCATACACACACACACACACACACACACACACACACACACACACACACACAAATAAACAAATAGAATATTTCTATTTTTCAAAAAAAAACTAAAAATTAGAGTAATATGGCATCTTCATATAAATGTCTTACAGGAATTGACAAAAAAAGTCTTCACTGAAGGCATGTATGAATGCCATAAATACAGGCTTTTTGAAAAAAAAAAAACTAAAATGATAACATGCACAAAAATGGTCAGCATTAGCACCAATTGAAGAAAACCAGGTTCAGAAAAAAAAATCATTTATTTTCTGTCTCTTGGACTCATGATTTCTTCTACCACCAGGTTCTGCCCAAGTTTATAGAATCAGCCATACATTCCCTCTTATGGAGTGGGCATCTCATCCAAACAAAAAGTGATTGGTTGATTCCATAGCATCTGATACAATATTGTACCTTTGGGCAACATTGTGTGACACTATTCCTGCTGAGATATGAATAAATCTTTATTCAGCACAGATAGTTAATGCCAGATCAATACATGGATCATACCTGGGGTGCTTTGGATAAGAATGACCCCCAATAGGCTTATGTATTTGAATGCTTAGTCATTCACAATGGAGTAGAACTCTTTGATTAAGAAGTGTGGTTTGTTGGAGGAAGTATGTCAATGGGTATAGAGTTTGAGGTTTCAAAAGCCTACACCAGGCTCATTCTCTCTCTCGCTCTTCATCTCCCTCTCCCTCTGTATCACAGATCTCAATGTAGCTCTCAGCTATTGCTTCAGCACCTTCCTATATGCTGCCATGTTCCTTATCATGGTGATAACTTCCGAAACTGTTAGGAAATCCCCAATTGAATGATCTTACAAAATAAAGCATTTTGGACTAGAAAAGCAATTGGATGCTTTAACTTAATGGGCCATCCTAGTAGCATAATTGAAGACAGTGCTGAGGGTGATTTAAACTGTGGGGACTCAACTCAATAAGTTTCAAAAGGCAATGATATTAATAAGTAGCCATGAGACCATTCTTGTATTTTCTGGCAAAGAAGGTGACTACTTTATGCCTTTGTTCTAGAAATCTGCAAGAGGCTGAATTTAATGGGTTAGTTGGATTAATGTTGTTGGCAGAGGATATTTGAGACAGCCTAGTATCAATTGTTGTGTGGTTACTTGTGGTCACTCTTTTGCATGTCTACAGTACAAAGGAGCAAATCAAGCAGAGAAAATGCAAAATGTACAGTTTGAGGAGAAGCAGAAGACCAGGAAATGTAATGTTAGAGCCAAGTCCAGTGTTCAAGACTATAAAAGCTTCAAGAAAAACTTGATACTAAGTGGAATAAAAGGAGTGATGAGCACCAAGCAAGGACACTAAATAGCTAAACTCCTAACTTGTGAATTGGTACTAAAGAAAAGCTTAAGCAGCAAAAATTCATATATAATGAATATGTTTATGAAGAGTATGGACTTCATTGTATAATAATATAAATGTATATATTTTATAGGATAGGGGCACTTTGAAACAGAATTTTAGCAGTATTTTCTCATAATTATGAAAAGTTATAATTTCTTACAACCAAGGAGATGGCTCAGTCCTTAAAGTGCTTGCCCTATAAGCATGAAGTTCTGAATTCAATCATAATATCCAAAAACTGGGTATGCCAAGTTCAGCTCCTAACCCTCAGCCAGGCTTCTCACAATAAATAACCTCTAAAAGACAACTTTGTCCTCCTTGGGCAGCTGTATTCATGGGCATATACTCATACCAACAAACATATATGCATATTTCAAAAATTCAAAATAATTAATCAAAAACTTTAAAGCTGGGTATGGCAGAATATGTCTGAAACCAATTCCAACACTGATGATGTGAAATTATAAAAGTTCTTGAGGCTTACTTTCCAGCTAATTTATACTTATTGTGAGCTCCAAGCCATTGAGAAACTCTGCCTCCAAAAATAAGGCAGGGTAATTAATGAAGGGATGAGACCTCTGAACTCTTCACACATGTTAATATATGTGAATGTACACCTCCACATTCTCTCTCTCTCTCTCTCTCTCTCTCTCTCTCTCTCTCTCTCTCCCTCTCTCTCTCTCTCTCTCCCTCTCTCTCTCTCTCTCTCTCTCTCACACACACACACACAATCTCTCTGTAATAATCCTTTTGCCTACCAATCTCATTCTTTTCTCATCAATAAGTTGAACACAAGATTACATAAAGACTGAACACAGAATGCATAAGAAAGGCATGAGGTTTTCATTTCATTGACTTTGATTTAATCTTGGTTCACTGTTTTGTTAGTTATATTGTACACATCACTTGAGTACTGAGTCCTCAGTTTCTTTGTAGATAAAATGAAAGTCATCAGAGTAAACAATGTTTGGATGAGAGAAACAGTCAGCCAAAGACTGCAGTCAGGGATAATCATAGACTGGTAAAGGTTTTACAGTCCAGCTCCTGAACTCATTGCTACAGCTGTGGAAATAATTTCAACATCCTAATCTTTAGATACTACGATATGTTTTGAGCTCAGAGACAACTCAGTGGGTAGAACACTTGTCACACAGGCATGAGGGCATACATGTGGATCCCTAGAATCCACTACAATCTTTGGTCTATGTTTATAATCCCAGTATTCTTGGTGAGGTGGGAACCAGTGACAGGGTCAGTTAAAATGATATGTATGGCAGTGAACAAGAGATATGCACCTCAAATCAGGGTTGAAGGTAAGGACAACACCTGAGGTAATCAGCTGACCTCTATATGTACCATGGCTTGCATGTACCCACACATCAACATTGTATACACACATACAAAGCCTTAAAATAATAATAATAAAATGTGATGTGTAATGCTTGAATAATCTGACAGAAAACATTTACTGGAATGAGAAAGAGATCATGGCTTAAAGTGTACAACAAAAATTATTTTCATACAGAAAATATGTTACCAGAACATAAGCCTATGCTGGAAACCTGAGATTATTGTTAATAATCATATTTCTACAAGTGGTAAAAAGTGATCCATGAGAAATGAATATATCACATAGACTCTTACATCTCATTCTCACTCCCTATTGCTAACACAATGACTTTTATGTCATCTTTTTTCTTCTACTTAGATTCCAACATGATTTATGTTGTTACAGATCAAACTGCCTTTATGTTTTAATTATGTTTTTAATTATTGAGAAGCAATTCATTTTGATAGTTATCCTTTCAATAAATAGTGTCCTGGTATGTGATATTTTGTTTGTGTTCTGACAAATAAAACTTGCTTGGAGTCATTGGAGGTCTGTATAGGGAGGAAACTGGAAGTGATAAGATGGAATGGAGACAAGGATTTAGACCTTTGTAGTTGGAAGAATGGAAGAGCTAGGAAGTCACTGTTGGCTGCTCCCCTGCTTCTCTGAACTATCAGGTTGTTACCCTGATACCTGGCTCCCAGTTTTTGCTGATATGATTAATAAGCATTATGTTTCATGTAGCATCCAAATTTGGGGGCACAAATAGCCTCTTTCCAGTAGCTTTCCAGCCACTAGCCATGAGCCGCATTCCAGAGCTGATACAGGAGCTGCACCCAGTGGGGTCATCCCACTGACAGCTGGCTTCACCGTTCTTCCCCAAGCCCTCTGAGCATGTCTGGAATTTTACTGTTGTAGCATCTCTACAGGAATCTCCACAGCCCCCAAAATCCACAGGCACCTGGACCCTGAAAACCACTGGAGTTAGACCCTCTCCACTGGCCAGCTCTGCCTTCAGACAGCTCTGTGCTTTCACCTCCCACTTGTCACACATCTGCTTTCACATGTTCCCTCCATCTACCTTCCAGACAGCTTGTTCTTCACCTCCATTTCCCAGTGGGTTTCAGGCTTTCCCTGGATCCCCGCCTCAGGCTGCCGACATGCAATCAGTGGCAGCTGTCCTCTGCTATGCTGTGCACTGCCTGTGTTCTCCATTGAAATGTGCTGATCAGCAGAAGCCAGCTTCACACTTCACTGTAATTGGCAACAGATTTGATGAGGCAATTGAGAATTCTTGAAGGTGGGGTAGTTTAGTTTTTTAAAGGAAGAGTTTTTTTTCCCATGTTAAAAAATTGGAAACACTATTATGATGGAGGGAATGAGAGCTTTCTATGATTACACAATAGATGGATTAAAAGAGCAACAATTAAATGAGGTAATAATTAACTTAGATGGGGTTTTAATGTCAATTATAAACCCTATCAGTTTGATAATTCTTATTTTATCCTTAAAATGTTGGTTGATATGAATGACAAGATATAGCCCTTAGAAAGGGTTAGCACTGATACAATGCAACACCTACAACTAATTAGTAAAGGAAATAATTCAGATTTGACTGATAAGTTGCAAGCCTTAGAAAAACTTATTAAAACAGATAATAGAGACATTCAGACATAGACAGAAGATTTTAAAGGAGAATCAACCTCATCATTACATTATAAAATTAGAGAGTAACAGCCCAAGGTTATCAAATAACCATCTTTATCTAGTCATCTCATTGGAAAAACTGACAAATGATATGTATCCCCAAGGATATGTAAGATCTGACTGGATTCCAGTGGAACTGTTAGATTTGAGTTGATTTTAGGAATCTATAATCTCATAGTGTATGCATTCACCTTTTGTGAAGCAGATGATAAATTTATGGTCAAATAGTAACAGAATTGGCCTACAAGGCTGGAAAGACTTGGTTAGAGCAGTATTGGAACCTGGTCCTCAATTACAGTGGAGGACCTGATGGAAATATGAAACTAGACCATTGAAAAATGAAGTAGGGTTAGAAGTATTAAAATTTCCCAAGACAAACTTCTTGGAGAGGGCAATTATGCTAACGTAGAAAGAAAGTTTATATATGTTGACAACATCTAGCTATATGCCATGCAGCACCTTTGAATGGTTGGGACAGAATTGAAGATGTCAGAAAGAGAACTGAGTCATTCACTAAAGTTACAGAAGGCCCAAAAGAAACCTTCAATGGTTTCTTACAAAGATTAACTTAAGCTGTAAACAGAATATATCACAATTAGAAGCTATATAAATAATAATGGAATCTCTGGCTTTTGAGGATGCTAACACACAATGATAAAGGGTAATTAGGCCATTAAAGGAAAGACCAGCACCATTGAAGGAATGGATCTGAGATTCAGTAAATACTGAATGTTATAATCATGATGATGCTTGGAGAGGAGAGATAATTTTCATAGTCAGGTGTTTTAATTATGGCAAACAAGGTCAACTAAAAAGGATTTGTAGACAGGGCATTTCTAGAAACAATGTTCTTTCTAGGAATAATACAAAAAGAAGGCACCTACCTTCTTGAGTATGCAGGTGTGGCAAATGCCAACATTGGACCAATGAATGTAGATCAACAAGGAACACACAGGATAATCTTTTCCCGCTAGGAAATGCCTTGGGGGACCTCTCACAGGTCCCCATGTCAAATTTGTTTCAATAATTCCATCACCATGGGAGAAAATCCCCCCCCAGAAAAATTAAAGGACTTAATGCCGATTGTAAAATATCATACTGCTCTGGATGATAGAACAGCTTTAGAAGATAAAACAAAAAAAATTTCAGGAGAAACTGTAAAGAAAATATTTTTGCAGACTTTTATAAATCATAAAAGACCAAAGATAAAGGTATGAGTAAATGACATTGTAATTGAAGGACTTGTAGACATGAGGCAGACGTAACAATAATTGCACCAGATTGGCCTCTTCAGGAGTTAAATGTTCTGCATTTAGGGATTAGAACTTTATCTCAGGTTAAAAAAAAAAAAAAGTTCAAGCTTAAGTGACTAAGACCAGTTTATTGTGACATTAGACCAAACTACAACAGGACTTTTTACATGGTAGAATCTACAGGACTGGGACAAGGTTAAAAACAAAGCAAGTTATTAGCAGTCACCATTAGCTGTTTCCCAACTTGGTCTACTGTTGAGAGGAACAAGGCTCATAATCTCAGGAAGTAAGAGAAACACAAAGCCTAGGAGGTGGAGGGAAACCATCATTACTGGGAGCTCCTGAAAGCCTAGGGTTAGAATATCAGACCAACCAACTCACCATTAAGTTGTGAAGGAAGCTCAAGGGGTACATCGAGTTGTTGTTCATGCTGAGGTAGAGTTTCCTAGGGAAGAAACTGCCTGGAGTCATCAGTGCTCCTGTAAGTGACACATTGACCTCTAAGCTGCCCCAACAAGCGCACAGATTTACTAGACTTGACTTGGGTGAAATTGTTTCTTTGGTTTGTCATCAGTTATCCTTCTGGAGTGAACATGTATATGTTCATGTTTTCTCAGGAAAAGTTACACATTAGGTCACCTTGTATTTCTGCAAATGATGAACTTTGACCCAAAATTTTGTAATAAACTAAACATTTCAATCGCTATATTTCTAGTTCCATTGTTGTGTTTTATTGTTATATGCCTTTTATTTGTTTATGTTTTACATAACTACTGTAATTTAACTACTAAAACATTCCTTGGTTAATATTGAGGTACTGTATTCCAGGCCTTGAGTCCTATCTTATCAAAAGACAAGAGTGTGAAAAGGCAGAAGCTCTTGTACCAAGCAACCAGCTACAATGATCCTTTGAGAAGTTGCCACTTATGAGGTAGAAGGTATGTGTCTTAATTCAGACCAAAAAAAAAAAAAATGTGAACTTGCTCTGGACTCTAAAGTACTTCTAGCTTCTAAGGGATTCTTGTATTTGTTCAACTGTCCCAGAATGTTCATTACTTTTGGTGTGAGGTAAATGTCAGCTTAAACTATAGGTGAGTTAAATGTCATAGCCCCCTGAGAGTGTTAAAATAAGAGTGTTCATGAATTAATGAGCTTAATGGATGCTCATTCCACTAGCAGACAATAGTCAGTAGCCAACTTTTCCTCATCCACAGGCTGGGATACCAGTCCTTCCTCAGGCCAGTAGGTCACAGCACATAAAGGAGAGACACTGGGTTATTAGTTACAAAATGAGTTGGCATTATAATTTTAAATATTCATCATGAATATTGATTGTACTTGGGCCACTTCCCAGAATAATATAATTCTAGCACAGCGGGAGTGTGTGTGTCACAGAAACAGGACTAGGGAATTTGGGGCATTTCTGTCTTCTTTTTC
This sequence comes from Onychomys torridus, assembly GCF_903995425.1. Taxonomy (NCBI): domain Eukaryota; kingdom Metazoa; phylum Chordata; class Mammalia; order Rodentia; family Cricetidae; genus Onychomys; species Onychomys torridus. The sequence continues at coordinate 75,162,402 of NC_050453.1, forward strand.
ACTAAATTTGACCAGCTCAGAAAATATTATTTAATCCCTGAAGCAATTTCTTGATCTTGCCCCTTACTTGAAAAACAAGTACAGTTAAAGAAGAAAAAAGAAAGAAAAAAAAAGAAAGAAAATTTAATAGTAAAAATAAAATGGGGCAAAATATTTACAATGAAATTAAATCTCTTGTTAAAATTCTATTTGATCATTTTATGTTGCATGTCAGTCTTTTGTCTGTGTGTGTGTGTATGCTTGATGCCCTTGAAATCAGAGTAGGGCAACAGATCTGCTGATTTGGAGTTGTGGATAGCTGTGAACCACCCACAATGTAGATGATAGAAATCAAACCTGGATCCTTTGTAAGAGCAGCCCATGCTCTTAGTCACTGAGCCATCTTTCTAGCCCCAAAGGTTAAAGCATGTTTCAAAGTTTTATTTATCCTTTACACTGGGCTATTAATATAAAAGCTGCATTGCTTGCATAATAGGATCCAAGGGGAAGTAACTGTGTTTATATCAGTAATGATTGCAATTTTCTTACTTTTTAAAACTGTAGCTACTAAAATTGGAAAGATGAGTCAACATTTATGGTTGTTTTATTTTTTTCACAAAAATGTCTCCCATAGATTCATATATTTGAATTCCTAGTCATGAAGACTGGAACTGTTAAAAAGATTTAGAAAGATTAGGAAGTATGGCTTTGTTGGAAGAAGTGTGTCACAGGGTGGGCTTTGAAGTTTTAAAAGCCCACGCTACACCCAGTAGCTCTCAGCTACTGCATGAGTCCCATGCTCCAGTGGCAGGATGATGAAGGACTAAGTCTCTAGGATTGTAAGCAAGCCAATCAATCCCCACTTAAATGCTTCCTTTGCTAAAGTTGATTTGATCACAGTGTCTCTTCACAGCATTAGGACAGTGACTAAGACAGACGTTGATACCAGGCTTGACCATGCTGTCTGTTTCAGGACTTTTAAGGAGCAGGAGTGCTAGCCGGGGTAGGAACCGGAGCAGCAGCATTAATTGAAGGCCCTAGGCAGTTGGGGATTCTAGAAGCGGCAGTCCAACAAGACCTGAGAGCAATCAAAACCTCTGTTACTTCCCTAGAAAAGTCTTTAACTTCGCTATCGGAAGTGGTCCTGCAAAATAGAGGAGGACTGGACTTACTGTTCTTAAAGGAAGGTGGTCTGTGCTCTGCCCTGAAGGAAAACTGTTGCTTCTACACGGATCATACAGGTGTAGTAACGGAATCGATGACAAAACTCGGGGAGAGACTGGATGCAAGGGAAAAATCCCTACGAGGCTCCCAAAGCTGGTTAGAGGGGTGGTATGAAAAGTCACCCTGGATGACCACCCTGCTTTCAGCCCTCACTGGGCCTCTAATTGTTCTGCTCCTAGTACTAATGATTGGACCATACGTCCTAAATCGGATTTCAGGCTTTGTCCGTTCCCAAGTAAACAGGGTTAAAATGATGGTCCTAAGACAAAGATATCAGCCTATACCAGGGAATGACCTTTAGGATTAAAGGTCAGCACAAAAAAAGGGGGGGGAATGAAAGGCCATTGTAAGGGAACAAGGCACCCCCACTAGCTCTGCTAATTGTAGATTCAGTGGAAAATACTGCACTCTGCCCCCACGCCCCATACCAGAAAAGTTAGCCCATCATGCTGTGCTAACAGGATGCTTGCAGGATGACTGCCTTCGGTTGTGCTTGCAAGATAAATTGCTTGAGAAGAATGCTTGCAAAATAACCCCTTGCTAGATAAGCTTGGAATTTGTTTACCCACCCAGACTCTGAGAAAGACCACGGAGACATCTGGCATCCAGATGTCTGCACTCTGGATGACCCAGCTCCCCTGCCCTGGTAGAACCGCCTCATAAAAGGCCTGCGAGCCTTAGACTTGGGGTCACCGGCTACTTCTCGCGCTGGTGGCCCACGAGCTCGTGATAATAAAGCTTCTTTTGTGACCTGATATCGGAGTGAAGCTCTCTGTTTTGGACGCCGACCCTAACAGTTGATGGTTTCCTTCACTGCTTAAGCTTTTCTTTAATTCCTTTTCACAAGTTGGAAGCTTAGCTGGGTGATGTCTTTCCCCAAAGTCACCACTCCCTTTATAACACTTAGCACCAGGCTTTGTGATTTTTTTTTTTTTATTTTGTCCTTGAGCACTGAACTTAGCTATATTATATTACCTGGTTCTCCTTTTTTCCTCAAATTGTACATTGTGTAAAAGTCTAGCTTACTCATTTTTATTGTACATCTGCATAAGAATGACCACTAATAACCACTTGTCTTAAGCTCCACTTAAAGTGTGCAACTGCTTTTCTAGTCCAACATCACTAAGTCTTCCAATAT